>NW_025233785.1:0-7715 GCF_018294505.1 Triticum aestivum | reverse complement strand
AGGAATAGACCTCCACCCGAGACGTTCCGATCAGACTCGGTATCCCGGTACAACAAGACATTTCGACAGGGTAAAACTAAACCAGCAACACCGCCCGAATGTGCCGACAAATCCCGATAGGAGCTGCACATATCTCTTTCTCAGGGCACACTCAGATGAGCAATCCGTACAACTAAAACCAAACCTCGAGTTTCCCCGAGGGGGCGCTGCACAGGGCTCTAGTTCGGACCAACACTCAGAGGAGCACTGGCCCGGGGGGGTTAGAATAAAGATGACCCTTGAGTCTGCAGAACCCAAGGGAAGGTGGTAGGTTGTTAGTGCAAATGGTAAAACCAATGTTGGGCATTGCTGGAAGAGCTTTACTTAAGGCGAACTGTCAAGGGGTTCCCATTATAGCCCAACCGTGTAAGGAACGCAAAATCCGGGAACATAACACCAATATGACGGAAACTAGGGCGGCAAGAGTGGAACAAAACACCAGGCATAAGGCCGAGCCTTCCACCCTTTACCAAGTATATAGATGCATTAATTAAGTAAGATATATTGTGATATCCCAACAAGTAAACATGTTCCAACAAGGAACAACATTTCCATGTTCCAACAAGGAACAAACTTCGATCTTCACCTGCAACTAACAACGCTATAAGAGGGGCTAAGCAAAGCGGTAACATAGCCAAACAACGATTTGCTAGGACATGGTGGGTTAGAGGTTTGACATGGCAATTTGGGAGGCTGACAAGCAAATGGTAGGCATCGTAGCATTAGCATAGCAAAAGAGCGAGCAAACTAGCATAGCAAAGATAGTAGTGATTTCGAGGGTATGATCATCTTGCCTGAGATCCCGCAAGGAAGAAGAACGAATCCAAGAAGAAGACAAACGGCCGTAGATGAACAAATCCTCACAACTCCGGAACGAAACCGAAGCTAACGAGAGAAGCAACCCGGAAAGAAACAAACAACATAGTAAACACACAAGCATAAACAAGTCATGATGCACAAACAAGTATGATGCATGTCCGGTTTAATGAGGCATGGCATGGCAAAGTGCAACAAACAATACTACAAGTTAAATGGAGCTCAATATGCAACTGCATATTGACGAAACACCACGATAAGTTATTTAGTTTGATCCCGTTTATGTACCCAACAATATTAAATGTTGTTAAGCATGGCAAGAGGGTGAAGCAAATGAAAACTACCTATCTAGTCAAGGTTAAATGAGGCCGGAAGCAACAAACAACAATTCCGGAGAATCCCCATATCATTTAGCAATTTGATGCAACAACAAGTTTAAACATTTTTAAATGTTGTTATCATGATGCGGATGACATATACAAGTTTTATGCAATTTTATGAAAATGTTGACATGAGCATGTTATGAAGCATTAGGTCACCATGGCGGAACAAAAAGGGTGCCACGGCGGCGAAACAAAAATGATGCCACGGCAACATTCCGGTCCCGATAGCTCATGGAGATACCGGTGCAAAAGGAAAAGTGACGAGAGCGTGACATGCGATAGAAGGTGGGGTGATCCCGGATACCGGGTTCCCACAAGATGGTGGCATGGCAACGAGGTGAAACATGCACGCGACAATTTCGGACACGGTGCAAACATAAGCATCTCATACAACAAAGCATTCGGTCCACGAACATCGTCTCGGTGTTATACCTTCGAAGCGTGCGTTTCGGGCGGATCGAGTTCGTAGAGGGAAGTAGACGTTCACGGGTCGACGGTAGTGGTACATCTCGTAGACGTTCACGGGTCGTCGTGGAGGTAGACGTTCACGGGCGTCGTGGAAGTAGTGGTACACGTTCGTTTTTTCGGAGAGGTACTTGACGAATCCAACATCTTCGGGGCGACGGTAGTGGTTCACGGACGTCGTGGAAGTAGTTGTTCTTGTAGCAGTCGTGGAAGTAGACGTTCACGTTTGGAGAGGAACTTGTCGCAACCAAGTCCTTCGGGGCTCGTCGGTAGTGGTACTTGGCGAAATGCACGTCGACGGTAGTCGTTCTAGGCAGGAAACAGTAGTTGTACACGGGTCTTCGGCGTCGAGGTACTTGGTGTTCCAAAACAGAGCAACACCAAAAGGCCTAGGGTCTTGGCGATGTAGATGAACACGAGGTCCTGCCCGGGGCTGGTCTTGGCCTTGGCGTTCCTGGTCGATGAGGGCGAGCGGAGGCGCATCCTCCTCCCTGCTCGAACAAGGCAGAGGCGGGGCATGGGGCTGCTCCTGCAAAGGGGCGACGGGAGCCGGACGGTGGCGCTCGGGGATGGCTGAGGCGGAACCAGATGGCGAGGCGGCAAGCTTGGCGCGGGCGCCGGGGCCGCCGGAGTTGGCCGAGCTCGGGGACGACGACAGAAGGCACAAAGCAGGGGGCAGCAGAGGGACTCGGCGAGGGGAGGACCGAAACCGAGGCGGGGGATGTCTTGGCGCAGGACTCCGGCGACGCAGGGCACCGCGGCGGTCGCGGGGGCGCTGGATCCGGGCGGCGGCCGCGGCTCGGGAGCCTGGCTGGTGGCGCAGAGGCGACGAGGAGGAGGCCGCAGGTGAGGGAGGAGGCGGCTCTGGTCGGTGGGTCGAGGGACTTGGCCGGCGGCGCGGCTCGAGCGAGAGGCTCTCGCTCCTCTCTGGCGGCAGAGGGAGGAAGCAGCAGCGACGAGGCTCGAGGAGCTGCTCTCCTTGAGCGTTCGGGCGACAGGGCGGCTGGCGCCGGTGGAGGGAGAAGGAAGGGAGAGGTGGAGGCGCACCGGAGAGGAAGGGGAAGATCGAGGAGAGGGGATCGGGCACTGGGTGGCTCGATGCGATGGGTGCGGGAGCGAGAGGATCGGGCGATGCGGGGGTGTGCGGCGCACAGGGAGAGATCGACAGGAGGGAGTCGGGCTAGGGTTAGAGGGGGGCGCGGCTGGGCCTGGGAGGCCGGCCCAGTGGAGAGAAAAAAAATGGCAGAGGCCTGGTGGGCTGACAAAGGGCCTAGCTGGGCTGCAGGAGGCCGACTGGGCTTACCTCTCTCTCTCTCTCTTAATGAATAAAAAACAGTACAGAGAAAAGAAAGAAAGGAAAGAGAGGTTAGGGGGAAGATTTGCGCATGGAGACAATATTCCCGGACTCACAAAAATGAGCTCGATCCAGGAAAAATAGAAGTGGGCATGATCGAAAGATTAAATTCAAAATCATTTGAATTTAATTCAATAGGTTTGAACTAGGACTAGGATTTAGAAGAGTCCAAAAATGTTGAGAATTTAGGAGGAGCCTCGATAAATGGGAAAAGAAATGTTGGCAAAGTTTGGGGACCAAACTTGAAGTAGAAAGGGAGTGGGGATTTTTCAAGTGTGTTTTGGTTAATTCCAAAAGAATGGAATATTTAATATAGCTCCCTAATATTGGAGGATATGTTATAAAGAGAAGTCACCATGTGAGTTCCCTCGGTTTAAATGGACCAAAATCCATACAATTTATTTAGTTGAGGTTTTAAAAATTAATGATATGATGGCATGATGACATGATGCAATGCACATGATGCAAGGATGAATGCAACAAATAAAACAAATCACACGACGAAACTCGGAATAGCTGGAAGTCTTCTGGAGCGTCGGTCTCGGGGCGTTACAACACTCCACCACTACGAGAGGATCTCGTCCCGAGATCTAGGATGGCACCGGAGAGAAATGGAAGAGGAAGAGAAGAGGTAAAACTAAGTTGCTTCTTTGACCAATGAGTGAAACCAAAGAACCTTGAGAGGTTGAGCAAATTGAAAGAAAGAATACAAAGGAGATGAACGAGATTGCAAACAATCCGTTAGAAAGAGGAACAAGGAACATTACGAGAACTTGAAGGTTGCAAAGACATGAATCAAGAGTTTAATGGACAAGATAGAATTCGAAACCACTCCGGTTAAAACAAGATGAGAGGGGAAGAATTCGGGCAGTACTCCGGTTGAACATGGAAGGAATAGAACATGAACTTGAGAGGATGGGATGATACTTGATGAAATGAACAACACACTGCATCCGGAACTATTGAAAGAATGGAACAAGGGGTAAGAAAGATTTCAGACAGCTCCCCAGTTGAGGAAGGAGGGAAAACTTGATAAGATTAGAGAACTCGAATGAAAACACGACACTCCGGTTAAATGGATAAGCAAGAAAAGAGCACGATCCTCACGAATCGAGATGGTGAGCGAAAAGAGCAACGTCACAATGCCTCCGGAAGAAAGAATAGAAGATAGGTCATTGGAATAACAGAATGGAGGGGAAAATGGCAACTTCTGCCACAAATGAGTTTGGAAAGCATCCTTGCAAAGAAGAATTGAACGGAGTTGTTGGAAAATCAACAACGAAAAGCACAAGCTTGTAGTGGGCTTATGGAAAACATCTCAAAATTATGAGGTGACAACCGGCCACTAACGGAAACAATTGCTTGCTTGAGATCAACGAAGAGATGAAAACTTCTTCCACCAAGATGATAAAGAGATAACTTGGATCATTGGCAAGCACCACAAATAGCAACATTCCCAATGGAAGGCTTTTAGGTGAAATATGACACAAGATAACTCCAACAACGAGGTTGATGGATTTAAAAATAACTCATTCTTAACAACATGTGAATCATGGAACATGAACTCAAATTATCAAGAATGACATAATACCACCTCCAAAATATGGTAGAAAGAATTGCACTCCGGATTACCATATGAAGAAAGCTTGAGCTCCTTAGGAAAGAATCTCGATGAAAACTTTGAGAAGGGAATTAAATCCTTGATGAACCATCATGTAGAACCTCCATGAAGAACTCCGGTAAACAAAAGGAATGAAAAGAAAGAGAAATTGAAAACACAAGGTGAATCCTTGCAATGGTTTAGATGGATCTCCGTGATAATTAGAGCTTGGAACTCCGGGAAAAAGAGAAGATGAAACAAATGAAACCGAGAATTTTAAGGGCCTCCGGAATAAAGAATTAATCACTTGGATGAACAAGAATAAGAATTATGTTATGCTTATCCTTCACCAATTAAATTGACGACAATCAACGGATTTGGCATACTACTTATTCTCGTAGAAAGGATTAAAAGAGATATAGCGTAAACTTGAGAAGGTCTTCAACGAACCACCGGTAGGATTGGAACAACAAATGAATTGATATGATGAACAAGGAAGAGAGATCTTGAAAGAACCACCGTAAGAATTGAAAATGATCGAAGTAGGGGTGCATCACCGGTAAGAATTAGCAAATGAACGAAGGTGCTTGAGACAAACTAGATACCTGAGAACAAAGAGATCAAGAACTGATTAGAGGATATTCAATAGATGCACCGGCAAGATAGGAGAATGATAACTGACGGCTGAGAATGAATAAACCTGAATTGATGGACTCCGGATGACAAACTGAGAAGACTCTTGAATATCTCCTGATGGGTGAAAAAGATTCTCACAATCGAAAACAATTATGAGAGGATGGCAACAAGCTAGCACCATGAATCTTGAAGAGAATAGAGCAAGATTAAAGAGAAACTCTTCTTCGGTCTTCAAATGATGAGAATGACAACGAGAAACACCACCAAGAATTATTGAGGCACACCGGAATAAAGAATGGAAAAGTTGAGCCAACGATGATAAGAATTTGAAAGATCTTGGAGAAAAACATTTGACTGATGACAACTCATTCTTACGTCAAACTTGGAGAAGAATTTAGGATAGCTCTGGGAAAATAGAAGAGTCAGGTAAGATCCTGGGAAAAGACCTGTGGGTTAGGGCCCACTCAAAAGAACACCGTTGAAAAGATTTAAAAGAGATGTTGCACCGGTTGAATTAAATGACTTGAATGAGATACCAATCTCGAAAGAGCTTGAACGAATGCAGAGTGGAAACACGAATCTTCGAGATATCTTGAGCACTCCGGAACAATTTAATAGCGAGAGATGGATGATTAAGAGGTGCACCGGCATAAGAAAAGCATTGGAAAAAAAAGAAAAGGAGTATGCTTAATACCAAAGCTTGAATTAAATCCACCGGAGAAGAAAAGAACGAGGAATGACGAACTTGAAGCTCCATTAGAATCTTCATGAGAATCACCGGATAAGAACATTGATGGAAAAGAATGGAGAAACTTCCCATCAATAAAATGGATACTTGAAGAAGAAATCTTAGTCCTTGAAGAAAACAAAAGGGAGGGAGGGTGGGAAAAACAAAGACAACTTGGAGACGGATGAAACAAACACCGTTGAGAAGAAGTGATAAATGATCTTGCAAATGTTGACGTGAACGGATCCACTTGAGGAGAGACACACCGGTTAAAAAAAAGGATTGACAAGACAGACTCGATGATCAAGAAGGATTAGTATTCACATAGGAATATGAGAACACCATTTGGAAAAGGTATGGAATCAACATTTGACTTCGAAGCAACTCGAATACCACAACTCAAAACAAAACAAAGGATTGGCTTGCAAAATAAGCCAGAACAAACATATGATAGAGATTCCGTCCGAAGTTTTCGTGGTGGGGCCTACACGGGCTCGATCGTACAGCACCATCATGTACAAGGCAGTGCACATGACATACGAAGCGTCCCCGAGTCGGCATAGCCAAGGACTCTTTAGGACACAACGAGACCACTGTAAAATCGACCGTGAATAGGCGGACCACTAGACGTCGAACCCCAATTTCATATCATACATCCGTCGGAAAGATATCCTAAGAGCTACTTGAATTCCCACCTATGAAACTCCCGAAATTTTCCGGTTATGCAATCCGGTGTTGGGGATACAGGGGAAGCATAATATCTCACCCACAACTAACAAATCCTACATCCAGCTGTATCCATCCTTCAACACATAACCAAGAAACCTTCGGAAATCATCTACCTCAACCTTCGAAAAGCATCTGTTATACAAGTTATGGCGATACTCCCGTACTCACCTCAGTACTGGGTTATCGGGGTTATCTCACCAACAACTGCATAAAAGAGATTTTCGATGTCGGCGTACTAAACTCAGGTATTCCAGAACTGCAACGATAAAATTATGACGACAACACCTCAGAGCTCAACTCCCCGGGACACTTCCACTAAACCCCTGACAGGAGGCACCAAGACAATGTTCTCATCATAAAACCATCGGAACGATTCCAAGATACCCGCGTGATCCTAAATTTTTTTTAGTGAATTTTGAGAAGAGAAGAGTCAAAACTCTACGTCAGGATGCCTTACCAGAGCGATGAAGAGACTGGGGAGTAAAAAGAATTCCTAAGCTCTTCGATATATAATTCCTAAGGACTCAAAACATTTTTCTAGACACAACTCGGCCGCTAAAAACGATCAAGCAGTGGGGCTCCTAAGGTCGGGGAAGGCTCTGATTACCAACTTGTCACGCCCTCGATGCGGCTATATCTCCCACGTGTCGAAGCACGACTTAGAGGCATAACCGCATTGAAAGCAATGTCGCAAGTGAGGTAATCTTCACACAACCCATGTAATACATAAGGGAAAGAGATACATAGTTGGCTTACAATCGCCACTTCACACAATTACATGAATAAAGCATTACATCATCCAGATACAATCAAGGTCCGACTACGGAACCAAAATAAAAGAAGAACCCCAAATGCGACAAAGGTCCCCGATCGACCCCAACTGGGCTCCACTACTGATCAACTAGAACGAAACAACACAAAGGGCAAGATCTTCATCGAGCTCCTCCTTGAGCTTGGTTGCGTCAT
>NW_025233784.1:6463-7716 GCF_018294505.1 Triticum aestivum | reverse complement strand
CCTAGTATGTCGAGCCCCCAGACCGAAAAATGGCCAGGAGAGAGGGATTGTTTGAAGGGCTTGAGCTGGTTGATGAAGCTTCTTCGAATGGAGCTGACACGCTTCACACTTGGTTACTAGCGCGGCTGCATCCTGGAGGGATGTGGGCCAGAAGAAACCTTGCCGGAATGCCTTGCCGGCAAGGGCCCTTGACCCTATCTGGGAGCCACACATACCTCCATGTATCTCTGCCAACATCTCTAGTCCGTCCTCTCGAGGAATGCACTTCAGTCTAATCCCGTTCGGCCTCCTTCTGTATAGGGTATCATCCACAAACTAGTACATGTTGGACCGACGGGCTACTTTCTCTGCTTCTTCCTGCTCCTCGGGGAGCTCTCCTGTTTGGAGGAAACGGACGGTGGGCTGCACCCATGCCGGAGCCTGGGGCTCGACGGCAAGGACCAAAGGCACATCTTCGGCCGCAGGGGCAGCTGCCTCTACGGTCAGGGTGTGGGGCCCCGTCGGAGGTAGTTGCCCCTCGGCAACCTTGGGGTACCCGGCAACCTCCTTGCCGGCGGCTCATGGGAGCTCAGCGGGAAGGTACTTGCCGGGGCTTGTCTTCCTTCGCTTGTTCTTCCCTGTTGATGGCTCTACAGATGGTTGTATTAACTGAAGTACAAAGGTACCTGGTTCCACAGGCAACTTGAGGGCGGCATGTTTCGAGAAGTCGTCGGCAATGCTGTTCTCTGCTCGGGGAACATGTTCTGCCTGCAGGCCATCGAAACGTTCTTCCAACTTCCTCACTTCACTCACATAGGCCTCCATCAACGGGCTCTGGTAATCCTTGTTGACTTTCTTGACGATGAGCTGCGAATCACATCTGATGATGAGCTTCTTGATTTTGAGGTCTGCCGCGATCCTGAGACCGACAAGCAACCCCTCGTACTCCGCCGTATTGTTCGTTGATTTTTCTCGGGGGAAGTGCATCTGGATTACGTACTTGAGGTGCTCTCCGGTGGGTGCGACGAGTAGCACGCCAGCACCTTGGAGTGAGAAAGCTCCATCAAAGTACATAATCCACTCACTGCTCGTCTCCTTGCCGGGAAGGGTGGTCTCTTGGATCTCCTCGTTGGGCGTTGTGGTCCACTCTGCTATGAACTCTGCCAAAGCTCGGCTCTTGATCGTTTAAGTACTTTCAAACCTGAGGCCAAAACTCGACAGCTCCAATGCCCACTCCACAATCCTCCCTGTCGCATCTGGGTTATGCAAAATCC
>NW_025233784.1:0-4778 GCF_018294505.1 Triticum aestivum | reverse complement strand
CTTCTCCCTCAAGTTCCCTCTGCGCCACCAGCGCAACACTGACCACTTGATTCGTTGCTGCTAAGTACATCAGCAACGGCTCCCGTGGTTTGGGCGCGACTAGTATTGGCATGGAGGAGAGGTACCTCTTCAAATCTTGCAGTGCTACCTCTACCTCCGGAGTCCATTTTACTGGACCCGCCTTTTTCAAAACTTTTAAAAAGGGGAGGGCGTGCTCAGCAGATTGGAGATGAACCTACTTAGGGCAGCAACGCAGCCGGCGAGCCTACGGACATCTTTGACCCGTTTCGGTGCCTCAATCTGCTCGATCGCTTTGATCTTGTCGGGATTTGCCTCGATTCCGTGTTGAGACACAAAGAACCCGAGAAGTTTGCCAGAGGGGACACCGAAGAGGTTGATCTTGCACAGGTTTGCGAATGTTTCTTCCAAATCTTGCACGAGCGTGGCCCTGTCCTTGGTTTTGACCACTATGTCATCCATATAAGCTTCCATATTTCTATGCAACTAGGGCTCAAAACCAATTTGGACTGCTCGGGCAAAAGTCGAACCAACGCTCTTCAACCCGAAAGGCATTCATACAAAACAGTACATACCACATGGGGTGAGGAACGCGGTCTTCTCTTCGTCTTCCTTCATCATGAAGATCTGGTGGTACCCCGAATAGGCATCGAGGAATGATAGCAGGTCACACCCGGCAGTGGAGTCTACAATCTGGTCGATGCATGGCAGAGGGAAAGGATCCTTTGGACAGGCTTTATTGATGTCTGTGTAGTCAATACACAACCTCCACTTCCCGTTTGCCTTACGCACCACCGCCGGATTGGCCAACCACGTGGGGTGGAGTACTCCTCTTACCAGGCCTGCCGCCTCCAACTTCCTGATTTCTTCAATGATGAACTCTTGTCGCTCCAAAGCTTGCTTCCTGGCCTTCTGCTTGACGGGCCGCGCGGGAGGACAGACAGCAAGATGGTGCTCAATAACCTCCCTGGGAACACCGGGAATGTCAGATGCTTGCCATGCAAATACATCGACATCGCCCGCAGGAAGGCGACGAGCGCGCTTTCCTATTTGCTGTCGAGGGTGGAGCTTATAGTGAAAGCCCTGCCCGTGCCGTCCTCCTTGACAGACACCTTCTTGGTTTCTGGTGGTGCAGCCTTGGACTTCTTGCTCTTGCCGGTGGAGCTCTCTGGCACGTCCTCAGCGGGAGCACAACACTCCGAAGAGGTACGCTTTTCGGAGTGGGTGCAAGAGGTCTTGCCGGAAGGGGCCTTGCCGGCTTTCTTCCTCCCTGGAGCTTCAGCGGCAGGAGCAAGTGCCCTGGCGGCAGTTGCTGCAACTGCCTCTCGGTAGAGTTGGTCGGTGCAGATGAGCTCGTCTTTCTTGTCAGAGGGGACGGTGATGATGGTCAGCGGCCCTGGCATCTTCAATGTGTTGTAGGCGTAGTGGGACACCGCCATGAACTTGGCCAGCGCTGGGCGGCCAAGGATCCCATTGTATGGCAAGGGGATCTCGGCGACATCGAAGATGATCTTCTCCGTCCTATAGTTCAGCTCGCCCCCAAATGTAACGGGTAGCGTGATTTTACCTTTAGGCTGGCTCCTTCCTGGGTTGACCCCTTGAAACGTGCCCGTCTCTTCGAGGTCTTCATCAGGAATCTGCAGCTTCTTGATCACAGCGGGCGAGATCAAATTCAGACCGACCGGACCGTCAACTAGCTCTTTGGTCACCTTGAGGTTGCGTATTGTTGGTGAAACCAACAACGACAAACACCCGACCGCAGTTGTACGGTCAGGGTGATCCTCGGTGTCAAAAACGATGGGCGTGCGGGACCACTTCAGTGGCTTCTGGGCATCGAACGACGGCTCCGCTGCAGTGACCTCACGCGCCCATTGCTTCAGCTGGCCGTGTGAGGTGTGCAACGAGGCGCCACCGTCGACGCACATAGCCTCTGTAGCCTTCTGGAACTCGTGCTTGCCGGACTCGTCATGATCTTCATCCTCCTCTTTCTTGTCGCGGCCCCGAGCGGGCCTCTCTTGTTGGTTATCTTTGCCGCGGCAACCCCTTGGCCGCCACGCTTCTCGCCGGATCCCTCGGTACCATCCCGACCCTTCTCCTTGTCTCGCCTTTCATATTCAGCCTTCTGCTTTTCTGCAAGCAGCTCAACTTGTCGGCAGTTCTGGAGGTCATGGCCCTTGGTGCGGTGGATCTTGCAGTACTGCTTGTCGGAGCCTCCGGGCTTGCCGGCGGCCGCCAGGGCCAAGCAGGCGGCACACCCGGCAACCTCCTTGCCGGGGTCGTCAGCCTTGGTCTTTTTAGCGGCACCGAGCTTGTCAGATCCCTCAACGGCAAGCACAGTCTTGCCCTTGCGCTTCCTGTTGGGGCGCCGACCCTTCTTTGTTGGGCGGCGGTGTCTTCGCCTGTGGAGTCGGTTTCCGCACCGGCGTCCTCGCCGGGGTACTTCCTCCCCTCTTCAGCTCGAGCGCATCTATTGGCCAGAACATAAAGTTCGACCACATCTCTGACCTTGTTCATTGCCAACTCTTCACGCATCTTGGGGTTGCGCACATTCTGATGGAATGCGCTGATAACAGCGGCGGGGTGAACATCAGGGATGTTGTACTGCACCCGGCTAAACCTCTGTATGTACTTGCACAGGTTTTCACCTTCTTTCTAGGGGATGATATGCAAATCACTTGCCTGACCATGAGCTTGGTGGCCTCCAGTGAAGGCGCCAACAAACTCATGACACAAATCCGACCAAGAAGAAATGGAATCCACTGGCAAGTGCGTCAACCATGACGTGACGTTGGGTTTGAGTGCCAACGGGAAGTAATTGGCAAGCACCTTGTCATCGCGAGCTCCAGCAGCTTGCATCGCGATGGTGTAGATGAAGGAAATATGCCCTAGAGGCAATAATAAAGTTATTATTTATTTCCTTATTTCATGATAAATGTTAATTATTCATGCTAGAATTGTATTAACCGGAAACTTGATACATGTGTGAATACATAGACAAACTTACTGTCACTAGTATGCCTCTACTTGACTAGCTCGTTGAATCAAAGATGGTTAAGTTTCCTAACCATAGACATGAGTTGTCATTTGATTAACGGGATCATATCATTAGGAGAATGATGTGATTGACTTGACCCATTCCGTTAGCTTAGCACTTGATCGTTTAGTATGTTGCTATTGCTTTCTTCATGACTTATACATGTTCCTATGACTATGAGATTATGCAACTCCCGTTTACCAGAGGAACACTTTGTGTGCTACCAAACGTCACAACGTAACTGGGTGATTATAAAGGTGCTCTACAGGTGTCTCCGAAGGTACTTGTTGAGTTGGCGTATTTCGAAATTAGGATTTGTCACTCCGATTGTCGGAGAGGTATCTCTGGGCCCTCTCGGTAATGCACATCACTATAAGCCTTGCAAGCATTGTGACTAATGAGTTAGTTGCGGGATGATGCATTACGGAACGAGTAAAGAGACTTGCCCGTAACGAGATTGAACTAGGTATTGAGATACCGACGATCGAATCTCGGGCCGATAAAGGGAACAACGTATGTTGTTATGCGGTTTGACCGATAAAGATCTTCGTAGTATGTGGGAACCAATATGAGCATTCAGGTTCCGCTATTGGTTATTGACCAGAAACGTGTCTCGGTCATGTCTACATAGTTCTCGAACCCGTAGGGTCCGCACGCTTAAAGTTTGGTGACGATCGGTATTATGAGTTTTTGTGTTATGATGTACCAAAGGTAGTTCGGAGTCCCGGATGAGATCGGGGACATGACGAGGAGCCTCGAAATGGTCGAGACATAAAGATCGATATATTGGACGACTATATTCAGACATCGGAAAGGTTTCGAGTGATTCGGGTATTTTTCGGGGTACCGGGGAGTTACGGGAATACGAGGAAGAATTAATGGGCCTCATGGGCCAAGTGGTGGAAGAGAGGAGGCAGGGCGCGCGGCCCCCTTAGCCCAAACTGAATTGGACTAGGGGGCCAGCCCCCCTTTTCTCCTTTTCCTCCCTCTCCTTCCTTCTCCCTCTCCTCCTCCTAGTAGGAGTAGGAAAGGGGACTCCTACTCCTACTAGGAGGACTCCTCCTCCTGGCGCGCCATACAGGGGCCAGCCGGCCTCCCCCCTTGCTCCTTTATATACGGGGGCAGGGGGCACCTCTAGACACACAAGTTGATTTATTGATCTCTCCCAGCCATGCGCGGTGCTCCCCTCCACCATATTCCACCTCGGTCATATCGTAGCGGTGCTTAGGCGAAGCCTTGCATCGGTAGCAACATCATCACCGTCATCACGCCGTCGTGCTGACGGAACTCTCCCGTGAAGCTCTGCTGGATCGGAGTTCGCGGGACGTCATCGAGCTGAATGTGTGCTGAACTCGGAGGTGCCGTACGTTCGGTACTTGGATCGGTCGGATCGTGAAGACGCACGACTACATCAACCGCGTTGTGTTAACACTTCCGCTTACGGTCTACGAGGGTACGTGATGACACTCTCGCCTCTCGTTGCTATGCATCACCATGATCTTGCGTGTGCGTAGGAATTTTTTTGAAATTACTACATTCCCCAATAGTGGCATCCGAGTCAGGTTGTATGCGTAGATGTTATATGCACGAGTAGAACACAAGTGAGTTGTGAGCGATACAAGTCATACCGCTTACCAGCATGTCATACTTTGGTTCGGCGGTATTGTTGGATGAAGCGGCCCAGACCGACATTACGCGTACACTTACGCGAGACTGGTTCTACCGA
>NW_025233783.1:0-7718 GCF_018294505.1 Triticum aestivum | reverse complement strand
GCAACGGAAGGACCGGCGCCCGACCGTGCTCCGCACCCTCAAGGAGGAAGTTACTGAAGTGGACTCTGACGGGAATCCAACGGCGCCCGAACGAATAGTCAAGGGGTACTCGCTTCAGCTCGGGTGCATTCTCCGGAGCACCGTCTCGATCAACACCGAGAACCTCAGGCATCCTAACCGAGGGAATTTGCGCAACCTCCTATTCACGAAGCTGCACGAACGATACAAGTTCCCTGCTGAATTTGAAAACACAAGTCTCAAAGGGAATAAAGTGAACAGTTGTGCCCTCATGAAGATGAGCACGGCCCTGTCTACTTGGAAAAGCAATGTGAAGAGAATGGTCGAGAAAGGTGAGAGTTATGAGAAGATCAAGGAGAGAAATCCTTCGATCACCGAAGATGACTACAACGACTTCAAGATCACTTGATCGAGCACTGCAAGCTCCGAATCAAGTAAGTGGGGGAAAGAAATGCGGGAGCTGAACTTAGGGGAACACACACTCGGTCCCGGCGGTTACAGAGTGGCGGAGCCTATATGGGACAAGGAGGAGGCGGACCGTGCCGACCAAGGCCTACCGCCCCTCTTCGATAAATACGGTGACAAGTAGACCAGGAACTTTGTCAGGGCCCGGTACAAGAAGGACCCAAAAACAAAGGACTTACCACGGATCCGAAGACCAGGGAGCTTGAGCTTGTTCTGGTAAGGAATACACCCCCGCGTAATTAGCTCCATATGGTTGCATTCTAATTAATGAAGCCAAATTTCTAAATGGTTCACATTCCTTCCGCAGGCGACTGAAAGCAGTTGCGCGGGGTCGACTAAGAGCAACCCTTGGGACACCACTCTAAATAGGGCATTGAATGTAATGAAGAACAAGGATAAGCTCAGTAAGCCGGCGTCAGCTGGTCGTGTGGCCGGCAAAGGCTTGTCGACAAAATGGTCGTCATACTATAACACTGGTGGGCGAAAGGAGAAACAGACCAGCTCGGAAAGCCAGGCGCGCGAGGTTCAAGAACTCAGGGCACAGGTGGCGCGGATTCCGGAGATGGTCCAAGAGCAAGTGGAACAACAACTCTGAAGGACGATCACCGCCATTGTGCCTACCTTGATCCAGGGGATTAGTGCGTGGATTGTGGGCGGCAAACAGGGGCCGCCCCCGATTCCTAGCTTCATGGCTAGCAACTCGCAGAACGCGATGGCGGGGCCATTGGTGTCTCCGACGCCGGCACGGGAGCTTAATGCACCCGGGTGTACGCCGGCCGACACCTCTGCAGCAAGCGGCCCCTCCGTCAACTGCACGCCCGCCGTTGGCGGTGCCTCGACATTAGCCGAGCTCGACGCCATCATCACGGTAACTAATTAAGCCTCTCTCGGCCGAGGACTTCATCTACTTGCCTTTGACTGGGCATCCCTGACGCCCTACATGTTTTCGCAGGGCGCCGCCGATGTTCCGTGCACTCTCCTGCACTTCGTGAACAACGAGTTGGTCGATGTCGCCAAGGGCAAAATCGTTCAACCGGGCAACCCCTTGTTCCACGGTACCCAGATGCCACCCAACTTGTTTAGGGTTCAACTGGTTCGGGTGCTGCCAGGCTGCGACGAGTTGTTGCCTCCGATTCGACCCGTCGGGGCCGACGATGATGACGTGATGACCCTCAGCGCCTGCCTGAGCTGGCCCCTGCTTTGGCCGAAGAGCCAGATTCGTTTGGGGGCGGGGGACACCACCCCAAAGACAACACCGCCAGTCGTGCCGGCGCCAAGTCGGCCCCATGGCAAGACCGCCGCAACGATGCCGGACATCCCTATGCCACAAGATCCAAACATGCATATGGCACAGGATCAGAACGACGACGACGACGATACATTTGCCAACATTGATCAGTACTTTGCCGATCATGGGTACGGTGGGGACTTCATTGGGCCTCCGTCTCAAGAACGCAACCCAACAAAAGACGTGCGCGATCTAGCTGGTACCGCGGAGAAGCCAAGTTGCAACAGGCGTCGTCTGCCGTTCAGCTCTCAGGAAACGCCTCCAGCTGCCGACTTCACCGAGCCTCAGATAGGCGAGGTGCGAAATATTATCAGCCCCAACACACTCAAGAAGGCGGTCTGTGAGCAGAACTCGGTCCCATTACAGGAGAAGAAGAAGGCACGCAAAAGAAAGACTAACAAGGGTGCGGGCCAGCCGGCACCGAGTACGATCCGTGCTCAGGACGGGCCACCTGCACCTGAGGATATCTCGAGGAGGGTGCATGTGGCGGGTAGACCGATGGTACCGAGAAATATGCTTGATGCTGCAATCGGTGCTATGCGGAGTCTGCATGACAGTGTTCTTTCTTTAGAGAAGCGGCGTCTCGGAGAGAAGGATGTGGCATACCCGGTTTTCGCGGCCAAGGTGCCAGAGGGCAAGGGCTTTGTGGATAACTCCTTCGGGGGTACGATCATCCTGCGGTTTGATGACATCCACGCTATGTTGAACCTTCATCCGCTGCACTACACCTTCGTTCGGCTATTTTTGCTGAGTATGGAGATGCGGATCTTTCGCGACAAGACCCCGGACATCGTGATAGTCGACCCCTTCTACATGCGTGCCAAGATCTTGGGCAGCGCTGGGGACCGGCAAGTCGCGAGTTCTTACCTCGAAGGCGTCATTCTGGCAAACCAAGATAAGGATAACTTCCTCGTGCCTTACTTTCCCGAGTAAGTCCTCCCCTCAACCACCCCGTAACATATGAATTCTTAGATTTCGATCGTTTTTCTTTTAACATTCCGTGTTTTCTGCAGTGACACACGTTGCACGCTCATCCTCCTAAGCCCCAAATATTCCATGGCCACATATTTCGATCCAGACCGTTAGTCGAACGTAGACTACACAAATGTCAAGAAGGTTCTTGATGATGTTCTCCCCGGCTACGTCAAATCTGGAGGCACCTTCACCAGGCCTATTCGTAAGTACGGCAAGCACGTGTTCTCCCACAATACGATGTTCTGCTACGTCAAGCAGCCAACTGGCGGTCAGAAGGGTGCCTACTATGCCATCCATCACATGCGGGCGATCGTACGGGACCATCATCAACTTCTGCTACCGAGTAGACTCAAAGATAGGGCCACGAGCGTGTCAGCAATCCAGGACGCGGACATCAGGCAAGAATTCTTTCGCATCTAGTCGGAGTTTGCGGAAATCATCCATCAAGATGTCCTTCATACCTCGGGGCAGTTCTACCTCAGAAATCAACCGTCCAACAATGACATCGACACAATCCTACAAATGCAGGCTGACAACGCCCGTTGTTTCATGACTCCCACGATAGACGGCGGCTTCATCCACGCTCCGGTCCCTTGAGTCGAGTCGAAAACAGTGATGCTGTGTCTAGTTCTGAAACATCGATTGGCTCATATGTTGTAATTAAACTTTAATGAACTTGTAGTATGTCTCTTTGGTTTCGAGAGTCGTTCAACTTAGATGTAATCGATGCTATTAATGTCTTGCTTTTCTCTTCCGATTGTTCTGTTGCAAACTTATATATTGCTTATGTATTGTCTGTGAATTGGTACCAACGTTTCGTTTGGCTACTGCATAGCGATGCCGTGGTATGTCGTGTACAAGGGTAAGGTTCCCGGAGTCAACAACGACTGGGAGGAGTGTCGGAGACAGGTTCACCGATTCAGCGGTAACAGTTACAAAGGGTACACCACTAGGGCCGAGGCCGAATCTAGATACGCCCGCTATCTAGCGGGAGAGGGGAGGGAGCGTTGGAGGAATCGGATGAAGACAAGTTTCATCATGATGATGCTCATCGTGATGACCGCAGCTCTCTTCTATGTGATGGTAGTTTAGATGATCGATATCGACTTGTAATGTGAAGACAAACTCGCGGTCTCGAGACTTGTAATATAATGTTCTATCTTTGTTCGGTCTTTTCAATTCGGAGACTAATATGATGAATTGTATTCGGAAACTAAAATGATGAATTGTATTCAGAGACTAATCTTCTATTGTATTCGATGAATCTGTTGTTGATGTGTGCTGTCTATATTTTGTCTAATTATACATTTTGTAACCTTTGCAAAAAACAAAAAATTAAAAAAAAACATAATATTCATACTAATGGCGCATCACATCACAGTGCGTCATTAGTATGCCAAAGGATACTAATGGCGCATCATTAAATAGTGCGCCATTAGTATGCCGAAGTTACTAATGGCGCATCTCGTTGTTGTGCGCCATTAATATGCCAAAGCACCTGGGTATACATGGCCCCCGGGAGGCATACTAATGGCGCACTGTTGTATATACTAATGGCGCATCCGAGGTGCGCCATTAGTAAAATATACTAATGGCGTGGCACTAATGGTGCACCACTAATGCGCCATTAATGGCCAAATTAGGTGCGCCATTAGTAGGCCTTTTCCTAGTAGTGTTTGGAAGACTTCAAAACCTTTCTCACAGTAACCTTGGTCTTCTTGCTGCACACAAGAAAATAAAACATTACCAGCTTATAATAACATTAGTTACCAGCTAATAGAATATTAGTTACCAGCTTATATTGACATTAGTTACCAGCTTATATTGACATTAGTTATCGGATTATATTTGCATTATACAACAGCTAATATAACATTAGTTACCAGCTTATATTGACATTAGTTACCAGCTAATAAAACTTTAGTTACCAGCTTGTATTCACATTATTTGCCAGCTTATGGCCAACTTGGTTATCCACATAATGCAAAAATCAACATCGTCACTAATCATTAATGAAGATGGTAACTATGAAGATACCAAAGTTACGAAACAAATTTATCATGCTAAAAATAATAGTAATCATATAAGAGCTTTGACTGTAAAAACTACCAGCCCTTTGCATACAGTTTATGATGCCACATATAAAAGAGTTAAATTATCGGTATATATTCACCTAATTTACCAAGAAAAATAAAAAAATAGAAAAAATCATTTAGATTTCATATAGTGAGAAAAAATAGCATTCATAATCACCTGCGTGACGTGTCAGACGAGCCAACATCTGCCGGAGATCGTGTAAGATTACTAGGTACCACCTCAGACGTGATACCCACACTGGTAGACCGCGTTTGCTGAAGGTCGACAACACTAATAGATGGAGCATTCGAACCCCTGACAAGTTATTATTTGACAAGGATATAGTGCATGTGAGAAAAATGTTACCATAGACAAATAACACATGCTTACCAGCATATAATCACTAAAATTATATTGCAAACAAAGTTAAACTACATACTGTTCAAATAAAAAACTAAAGTTATTATCATGGAAATAACTACTAAAAGTTATCATCCTTACTAGGATATAATTACTATTCATTTTAGATAAGAACTCATGCTTATCAAGGAATAAAAACTTTACAGACAGAGTTACTTCTAATTATCAGAAGGTAGGTGCTTGGAAAGGTTATAACACAAAAGAGTAACAACAACTAAATATGTACAAAAATGCAATATAAAAAGAAAATAAAAAGAACTCAACTAGTAGAGGATAAGAAACTCACTTGCGAGGATGTTGCTTCTTCCGCGTGAGATTGGCAATTATTGAGTTAGTGCCCTTATCATGGCCTATAATGCCAAGCTCATTGATGACGATTGACTTGATACAATGATGTGTATCATCCAATGACGGCTGGTCAGAAACAGTTGTACCAGTGGCCATGGGCGGAGAAGGTAGGCGTAATTTCTTGTGACGTCTGGAATATTGCTTATCCAAGTTACGGACAAGAGAAGAACCGCACCTCTTCACGGAAGCATCAACAACAGCCTCATTTTGAGTATCCGTCATATATGGCTGTTTATGCAATCCATCACTAGATACATCCCCGGAACGTGCAGTAAGCATAATCTGAGACTCAAGAGGCTGATCAGTTCCTGTAGTAGTAGTTCCATCAATTCCAACTGATCTTACCGACACATTGGCAGTTGCAAACATGGTTGCACCCACATCTCCATTCGCTGCGCCACTGCCTGAAGCATCATGGGCATTCGGTCCACCACTACCCCACTACTTGAAGCCTCATGGGCGTTCGGTCCACCTGAAGAACCATGGTAATGAACGTGAAAATCTAGATCTTCGTCAGAGTGACCATCACCGCCACCATCACTACCCTCATGATTAGAATCTGAACCTTCAGCAGTTTGCTTGCCGATATCTTTTACTTCACGTGAGCGGGATGCAAGACGGGTGCTTGCAGTCTTCCCGGCAGCAGAAGATAAACCCTTTAGTTAGCTCTCTAACACACGGGACATCCGTGAGTTGTCTTCATCATCCAAGGAAATGAAGTCATTAACAAGACCACCGAGGAGGCCAACCATGCCAGACGAAAAGTGACCCACAATAGCAGAAGCTTTAGCTAGTTTCTGATAGAAAAAACATGAATGAAAAAACAAATAATCAGGTTGTGAGAGACATTAATTACCATGGAAAAACTACTAAAAATACCATACAAAGATAAGTTCAAAAGAAGTTATTCCAAAGTGAGAATCCAAAAAATTGAAAAAAGTTACCATCCTAAAAATAGTAAATGTTACCAGGTACTTAAAACAATATTTACCAGGAAAGGGAAAAGAAAAATATCCAAGCGCACAAAAAAGATTAAAATACCTGTTCAGAACAGTTTTGCGGTGCATGAACACGCATGAATTTATCTAGACCTTGTAAGCCACCAAACAAGCAATAGTCTTGACCATATTGGGGCTTAAGCTGAAAAAATATGAGAAAACCAAATAAAAATCGTGATAAAAAAGATGGCAATACATAGAAGGTAAGAAAAATGACGAATGGGAAATTGCCGGCAATTTCCCATAAGAAAGCTTGTCCCTCTGGACATCCATCCGGAGAACTTTCGATGCCAACTCATTCGTCCACACATTAATTGCAAAAGGACCACTAGGCAAGATAATACCAAGGCATGTTAAGTCAATAGCATCTATATACAGAAGCTGGAAAAACAGAAAAGGTCATTACAATCTAGCTGTTTGGCGGAATAAGATATACAATCCAAAAATCGTGGGAACAAAACAAGAATAGGGTGACTAACATTGTAGAATAGGAGGCAGCCTGTCGTAGGCTTTCCTTTTGAAAGGGCTTTGTGAAGCTAATCCGCAATAAATTTGCACCAGTTGAGGTTTTTTACATTGCCAATATTTTGCTATGAAAAGAAAGAAAACACATGAAACAATAGAGGAATGTATGCACACAAGTTAGCAGGGGACATAAGTAGACACTTACAACACTGTTAAAGCATTGTATCACCAAGTACATAAGCACACAATTACCACATTATTGAGAAGAAAGACAAAATACCATATTGCAAGGCATAAATAAGTTATCAGGTGCATTACTATATGATTACCACACTTTCATAAAAAGTTATCAGGTGCATTACTATATAATTACTACACTTTCATAAAAAGTTATCAGCTGGATTAATATATAATTACCACACTTTCATAAAAAGTTATCAGGTGCGTTACTACATAATTACCACACTTCGGATCATAAAAAAAATCAAAAGGTACAGAAATTATCACACTCCAAAATCAGGGAAGTTATCAAGTGCATATGTGCATAATCATCAGACTAAGAAGCAAAAAAGTTACCAGGCAAAAGACAAAAAAGAAAAGAGATAAAAAGTGTGAACTATAAAGATAGCCATATGTGCTTACCAAGACAGGATACCATATGGTGC
>NW_025233782.1:6179-7721 GCF_018294505.1 Triticum aestivum | reverse complement strand
TTTTTTTTTGATTTGTGCTATGGTGTTTTCAAAGTTTCTCCATTGCATTTTATTTATGTGGCCATGTGAACTAAAAAATGCACTAAAACATGATCCAATCATATAAGTTGTTGTTAGCACGTGTCTAGTAATTATCTTCCTTTTATGTTTTATGCACTATATGTTGTAAGGGGATGCCCCTCTATGTTGTAAGGAGATGCTACTAGGGGCACACTAGATGTCTTCTTTTTTTGAGAGGGGCACAAACTTTTTCGGTTGAAACACACGAGTAAAAACTTTGAAAACACCATAGCACAAATCAAAAAAAATAAAAATGGTGCTTGGTTGAAATAAACTAGAACCAAACAATTGCAACTTTTTTGGTTCACAAAGACTGCAAGTTAGACTGCTAACTAGAACCAACCTTTTGTTTTAGCCGAAACAACACGGGACCCTACAATCGGACACGATAGCTTATGCATAAAAGTAGCTCAAATAATTATCAGATGAGTTATCTAAAAAAAGGTGAAGGCAGGAAACTTAAAATTTGTGAAATAACCTAAAGCCGAAAAGATATATCGATGTCAATGACCGTGTGCACTTTTTTTTGCACTAGCTACACTTCTTTTATCAATGGACCTGGATATGTTCTATTCGGCCCTACCTAACTTCTATATGGGCCTGGCCTTTTCGGGCAACTGTGGACGAACCTTTTTTTTTCCTTTTCTCCCTCTACCACTGAAACTGAAACTGATGACGAACTGAAGAACTGAAAAAATGAAACAGAGTGGAGAAGGCATGCCGAATTCGTACAGCGCAACACTTTTATTCAAATGTACATATCATTACGATTACAATGATGCCCAATCTATTCACTTACGACTAATTATCATCACATAAACAAATGCGAGAGCAATTACACAAACATAAAAAAGTCCGGCCATCATCCCCATCAAATTGCCCTGCTTCTGCAATTCGATGAGTTTCTTCATCTGCTTGTTCAGCTTCTTCAGCTCTGCCGTAACTCCTGCATCCCCCACAGTAGCACCCATGAAAGGGCGGGCGCCCCCAATGGAATTGCCAGATCCAGATGCGCCCGATCCAAACTTGCCCAACTTCTCCGCCTCCAACGGTAAATCGAGCTCCGCTGATGCACCCTCCAGTTGAATCCGCTCTATGTACTCATCTAGCCACTCAAAATGGGTGCATTGCTTCAATTTCTAAAATCGGAAAGATGAACCCTAAATCCCAAATCCGATGGGGAAAAATGGGCAAATATGAAATTGGGAGACAAAAACCAAAATTGGCATATTGAGAAGTAAAATCTCACCTTTCCCTGCTCTGGTTTGCTCTCGCATTTCACGAATTCCCGCCCAAGGTTGCCATTCTTGTCGGTCGTTGTGACTAGCTGCTTCAGGGGTGCGATACGTGGGCATGCAAGGCACCTTGTCATGGGCACTGCGCCATAGCGCGGCCATGAGCGGCGGGAGACTGAAGCAGAGCTCGACATTGCTAGGTCGCGTCCCGGAACGGCGTTGTTGCCCGTCATCGCCGGAGAAGAAG
>NW_025233782.1:0-5746 GCF_018294505.1 Triticum aestivum | reverse complement strand
GCTGACCTGGATAAGTTAGTGGGTCCCAAGCTGTGGATCCCGCTCACCTGACCAATGCTGAGTTCGATAAGTTAGTGGGTCCCATGTTGTGGGTCCCGCTCACCTGATTCGAGTTTTAAACATGTGTCTTTGGATTAGGCAGCAGTGTCGCATGGGAGCTATTTTTTCCAACGCAGATGTCGCATGCGAGCTATTACAACCAACTACGTCGCATGAGAGACAATTCACACCAACGACGTCACATGGGAGCTATTTGCCCAATTTTGGAGAGAGACAACACGGACGCACACCTAGCCGCCGCCACCAAGAACCCTAGCTTTCTGCCTCCCACCGGCGCCGGCGCCGGTCCATCCCGTCTCCGGTGGCCGTATGGCCATGGAGGCGGAGTGGATCTCGGCCCTTGCCGGTGGGAGGGCTCCATTTTTAGATCTTTTTTTGAGCTTTGTTAGGGTTTGTGTCCTGCTCAGGAAGGCGAGACGGTGGCGGCTCCCTGAAGATGGAATAAAGGTCTCTCCTCCTAGCCCCCGTTCCGGTGATGCGTCTTGCATCGTCGGTGGGCGTGTAGAGTTGTGTCTCCGGCAGATATGTCTTTGGTGGATTTCCTCGGATCTGTTTGTCGTTCGTCTTCGTTCGTGTGTTTCAGGTTGGATCCTTTTGATCTACACTCTTCATCCGCGGCGGTTGCTATTCTGGTGCATTGGTTCTATGAGGCCTTAGCACGACGACTTCCCGACTGTCTACTACAACAAGGTTTGCCCGGCTCTGGCGAGGGAGGGGCGATGACAGCGGCGCGCCTTCGGCTCGCTTCAGTGCTTGTAGTCGTCGCTAGGTGGTCTACGGATCTGGATGTAATTTTTATTATTTCTAGTTTTCGTTCTACTACTGTGATTGAAGATGAATAGATTGGAAGTTTTTCCCGCAAAAAAAAGGAGCTCTCAGTGGTGAGGGCATGGACAGATGGTCGTTCTCCAACGGCATGAACTGATTGCCGAATGCTTGTGGGCGGAACATGGAGCCGTCGTACCTGAGAGATGTTCCAAAAAAAAAAAAACCGTTACCTGACCGTTAGACCTTGTGCATACTGTGCTGAGCATCCCTCTCCTGTTCTGCTCCTGTGCTTGCAGCCATGCCAGTCTGTGCACATGGTTTTTGTGAGCTGCATGCACCCTGTAAATTGCTTTCTTTCTCGATCCGTATATATCAATTAAAATGACACACAAGCTTTCGTATTCACAAAAAAGGATCTCACTGATGCCATGGCCATCATGCCTTCTGTATAGGGCATACGGTTATGCCTTTGGGCTATATGTGAGATATAATTCTGCAATATATTTGGCGTTGGTGCAGTGCGGGTTCATGGAAAAACGGAAGAGGATGGTGAGGAGAAGAGGACGATCGTAGGAGAGGTAGAGAACGCATCTAGTCATGAGGGACACTTTTCGGAAGGGACACTTTTCGTGGTACTCAAAGCCAAAGATGGCGACGACTGTTGCAGGTGTGTTGAATTTATGTCCATGCCCTCTCAGCGCTGGTGTCAAGAAAGAAGGAAGCAGCGTGGCGGCAATTGTACCGTGGTCGAAGATGATGACCTGTTTGTGACTGGTTGCAGATCTTTCTGCTGCAGGGGTCTTCTTTCAAGATTCAGGTATGATGACACAGGGCTCCGGAGATCTTCTTGTGTTATGGTTGTCTTAGGATACTCTAGGTGTTCATGATCCTTTGTGTTTGCGTTTCAGTGTGCTTGTAAGAGTCAACTACTTTGTACTGATTCGTAATTTGAATGAAGAATTTCTCTCGAAAAAAGAGAAGGCATCTAGTCATGAGGGGTAGAGATGGTGCATGTACAATTGTTTTTACCTGACTATAAATCTGTACTTTTAGGACTCTAATCACGTTCGTTTACATGATCTGAACAGTATATTTAAGATTTAGAGTTTAAATTTACTTGGTTTCTATGAATTATCTTTATCTGGAATACGCCATATATTAAAGTAGAAGAATGGGTATAGAACCCACCACAATGTACACGATGTTACATGAGAGATGAGAGTGATATCACTCTCCATCCACTACCACACTCCTCTCAACTATACAAACTACTGATATCCCTGCCAACCTTAGCTAGATCAGCAAAGAAAGCGCCCAAATCTTCCTTGAGCAAGCCTGCCGATCTCCACGCTCTTCCTTCTTGTTCGATCATACGAAGTACCTGAGATGTTGAAGGTGATGCACCATCAAATACAATTGTGTTTTGATGTTTCCATTATTCCCCTTGTGTTAGCGTTACGAGGGTCCTCAAAGCTTTCTGTGTGCATCTGTTCGATCTCCTCGTGTTGCGCCAATCTACAAGGCGATCGTCTAGTGGGAGTCTGCCCATGATCCCCCAAAGCGCTCCGAATCGAGAACTGGACCGTGCGCGCAAAGATACATGTTAGCATGATGTGGTTAATCATCTCGTCATGCCGATCGCATAGAGGGAATGAATCCTGGTGTGGTAAACCTCAATGAGCAAGCCTGTCAGATGTCCAACATCGATCCCGGAAAGCCAACCACAAGAAGAAAAGGCATTGAATCGGTGCCTTTTGTTTCCAAACAAAATCAGAGTATGGAGCCACCATTTGTCCCGCAAATTTCTGCGGATCATCGTGGAGACTCCATTGGTCTATGTACTTCTGACTCTAATCGCGTTTGTTTACCTAATCTGAACCATATATTTAACACCTAAAGGTTAAATATTAATTTTTTTTGGAGAAATTTATGTGTTCTCCGAGAATTAATGTGAAGGCTACATTAATGCATTTAATCAGTAATTATAAGATAGGAGTGAATCAAATGAGAAAAGACGGGTAGAGAGAAATAAATTATAGTACAAATCAATAGTAAGTCTAGCTGTGCATTCAATGTTGATCACATGGTTACACAGATGAACACCGGTTTCCTTTTTAGATACACTGCCATTAAATTATTTTCATGATATCATTCCTACCTTTCTTACTTATATTTCACTCGGTACGATGCATGCACCAGGATGCCACATAAGCCCTTCTTGGCGGGACCAGCACCACGGGCCATACGGATGTAGCCGTTTTCACCCCATTTTTCTCCTCATGAGTTTTTTATTATCCAGTAATCTATGCGTTTCTTGGGGTCATGCTCATCGGTGGTGCCATAGCCCACCACCGTCATTCCGTGGGTCTGATTTGTCCCACACGGACCCACAAAGACACCTCCTCCATAACGTCGGAAGCTCTTTGTGTCAAGCAACACAACGACAGGTTGGGCCGCCACCGCCTGCAGCAATGCCACCTCATCATTATTAGGCACCCATTTGAAGCCGCCGATGGTGACGACGGGGTTCTTTCTTTTTGGCACCAAGCAATAGCCATGCTCACCGGCAATGTATGGGTAGTCAGCCTCTGTGGCGATGCCGCCGTTGTTGATAATGTACCTGAAGGCCGATGGCACTCTGCCGTTACGACAGCCAAAACTTCCCTTGTCACAGTCTATGAGCTGCTGCACGGACAACGACTTTAGACTCCTGGTCCTTATGGAGTTGATGCCCTCCACTGCCGCCGCCGCCGCGAAGGCCCAACAAGCTCCGCACCCTCTCTGGATCTTCACGCTTGTCACTGCCGACGGGCGTTGGTCATACCCTGTCATCCGCCAATCTACAAACATTGGGAAGTCGTTGCACGCTGCAACGGCACCCTGTGTGAACCGGCCTTGGCGTCGCTTCCCGCCATCTGACAGGAGGTCAGAGCAGCGACCGTGCGTGTGGTCAATCTCTTCATCGGTCATGTCACCAAAGAGGTTGAGGCTCAGCTTGTAGGGTGCGTCCCCTTGGTTGAATTTGTGGATCATGTGAGCATTCTCCTTGAATACGCTGAAGCGCATGGCCTTGTCACGAAGGTCGCGCCTCACATTGTGATGCCCAGACCAGCGCTCGTACAGTGCCCATAGGGACTCCTCTGACGTCAAGTCTCTATCAGTGATGTCCATAGAGCTCGCCACCATCATAGCGGCAGCAAGCACAACGGCCATGAGTAGTATTATTGCAATTTCTCTTGCCATTGTAAGTACTAAGCGGTTGCTTCAAGTGTCCTAGGTATCTAACTGTGTAGCGCAGAGTGTCCTAGGTAGCTTTCATCCTCCTTATATAGCAGAATTCTCGTGGTGCACACACAGTTTCTGTGTATACCCTGAATAAACTAGGAATTGCTGAAGTAGTGAACCGACCATAGGCAAGGTTATCACCAGAAAATTTTGAGGTACACAATGAATCTGGAATCTGCTAGTAATTGTTAGAGACATTTGTGCATATGTAGCACATATCAAAGTAGTCTATCTCTATATATGTATTTGAATTTATCTATATCTATATCTATCTATTTATCTATCTATCTGCGTATACTCCGAATTTAAGAAATGGTGAAGTAATGGACCGATCGTGTAGGCAAGGTCGTCACTAGAAAATTTTGGGCTACAAGGTGAAGCTGGTAGTAATTGCTAGAGATATTTGTACATATCTAGCACATATCAAATCTGTCTATCTCTATATCCATATCTATCTATCTATCTATCTATCTATATATCCATATCAAATCTGCTAGTAATTGTTAGAGATATTTGTGCATATGTAGCACATATCAAAGTAGTCTATTTCTATATATGTATTTGAGTTTATCTATATCTATATCTATCTATCTGCGTATACTCTGAATTTAAAAATGGTGAAGTAGTGGACCGATCGTGTAGGCAAGGTTGTCACTAGAAAATTTTGGGCTACAACGTGAAGCTAGTAGTAATTGCTAGAGATATTTGTACATATCTAGCACATATCAAATCTGTCTATCTCTATATCCATATCTATCTATCTATCTATCAAATCTGCTAGTAATCGTTAGACATATTTGTGCATATGTAGCACATATCAAAGTAGTCTATGTATTTGAATTTATCTATATCTATATCTATCTATTTATCTATCTAGCTATCTGCGTATACTCTGAATTTAAGAAATGGTGAAGTAGTGGACCGATCGTGTAGGCAAGGTCGTCACTAGAAAATTTTCGGCTACAAGGTGAAGCTGGTAGTAATTGCTAGAGATATGTGTACATATCTGGCACATATCAAATCTGTCTATCTCTATATCCATATCTATCTATCTATCTATCTATCTATCTATCTATCTATCTATCTATCTATCTATCTATCTATCTATGCACACATAGGGTGAAGTACAGGAAAAATAAATGAAGATTAGTGAAACACATACTCGGCGAAACCCTATTTAACTCCGGTGAAGAGTAAGCCGAGTGTTACACTCATAATACGGTCCTCAATTTCATTTGGACCGGCTTAAGCCGTGTAAGCCGAGTGTCACTTCACGCCTATTCGGCTTATATATAAGCCGAGGATAAAACATAGGTTCTTGGCAGCATGTATGATGACCGGATGTCGCTAAAGGAGTGTTTGATGATTTTTTTGTACACACTAAACCACATGTCTAGAAAATAGACAATTAAGCATCTTTGGAACACCCCTCAGAGTTGCTTGCTCCACGGGGCGATACTTCAGCCCAGTTCTTTTGCCAGAATGTGGGGATTCTCCTAGAATCCGACCCCTACCCAGCTTCTCCCAGAATCTTTGAGCCACATTTGTTTTACAATCCTATCTAGTTAGGGTCTAATTAGATAGGATTGTAAAACAAATGGGCCTCAAAGATTCTAGGAGAAGCTGGGTAGGG
>NW_025233781.1:0-7723 GCF_018294505.1 Triticum aestivum | reverse complement strand
GAGTTCATGTCTCAAGCAGGACAGCATGGGCCTGTTGTGTGGCAATACATGTGTAGAAGTAGGTTGAAAGCCACTCTGATCATTTGCTTCGGATTTTAATTTTAGAAATATGTCAGTCCAGTATGTGGGCCTGCTATTTTACAATGGCAATCGCGAAGTCTCTTCACCTAAAACTGCATTCCATCCTCTTTGGTCTGTGCTCTGTGTTGATTGGATCATACTATGGAGCAAAATTGTTCAGAATGAACATGATCATGGAGATGTAAGGCAAGAGTAATCTGAGAATTCAGAGTAGTAGTTGGAATATTGACCAGTGGGCGAGAGCTGCAGGTGATTCATGGAATGGAAGGCACATGCACAACTGCTGGTTCTCTGAAGGGCCAATGGCCGAACTTTTATTAGATAGAAAAGAGAGAAATACAGTCTGGTTAGCAGTCTAGGCGCACTAGAGCTGAAAACCGAAAAATAGAATACGAGTTACAGCGGTACAGAGACTGCCCCTGGCTACAGCTTAACCCAGGTGGCATGCAGAACCAACTAGGCACCGAGGTCTACAATGCATCCCGCCGATCGCCAAACGGCAATGTCTTCACAGGCCAGATCCAGCACCATGTCCGCGCTGCTCGCTATCTGATCGAATATCCTGGAGTTCCTTTCCCTCCACAGCCGCCAGTGCATCAGAATAGCAATAGTGTCAAAATTACGACGCGTCATCTTGGGCACTCCGGCTCTGGCCTGAAGCAATAATGTCTTCACAACTGCCGGTTCTCATTGTACATCTATAAATTCTTTGCCTGGTTATATATCTCTTGGAGATCATTGGTTGTGATGTTGGTGACTTTTACAGTCTAGCATGACCTCAGAGTTCACAAATTGATAGTTAGATACCAACCAGAGTATATAATCCACACTTTCCAAAAATCCCAGATGAAGTTTACCCTCTGCCTGCTTGCACTGATGGCTCTTCGGCCTTGACAGTTGAGTTGTATGGTCAGTTAGAAATGCTCTGGAAGCATCTAGTTGGTTTTATAACTGTAGTGCTTTGCTGCTCGCATGACATGGTATTCCCCTCGCGTCCCCGCGGCCTTCACTAGGTTACACCAAGATGATACAATGTAGTAATTAATGGGGAGGAAAACTCCTAGTTACAAGCAGGCTACTGGTAAATAATGCAGAACACAGACGCATTCAGGAAAAGAAAAGAGAAAAGGAGCTTCCACAAATGAAACCTCCAGCAAGAATAAAAAGTCTGCTGATCTGCCGATGCTACGTGCAGTCTTCATGTTGTAGGAAGTAATGTAGACACTATACAGATCCATGGTTAGCTCAGTTTTCAATTAACAAGATAGGGACTCTTCCTTTTGAATCTGTAAGTAATATCCGCCAAACGATGAATATTTAGAACTGTTTAGCTATGGCAAACTAGCAAACCCAACCAACGTTTATTGTGACTCACTTTCCCTTCTTTTCAGAAGTGTTCAAATAGGAATTTCAAGCAGTTATATTCTAGGAAACAGGACCATAGAAGAACCTGCAAGTTTTTGGCAAGTCACAATTAGTATCTACTGAACACTGCAAAGATTCCACAAAATCTTAGGGAACACCACAAATATAAGGTGCTTATTTGAATTATTAGGCCAACAATATGGTGAATAAGCCAGTTGAAACAAGGACAACTGCACAAGTGTCTGTTCAAACGCTTTGATCCCCTATCCCTATGAATTCCAGTATTTAAAGGGCCCGGGAGGAAACGCTTTGATCCCCCTATCACATGTCATGTCATGCTGCAATTCTACCTCTGAATCTTGTTTCCCGTAATCCCATAGTACAATCTACACTATATCAGTGCGGCAACATATAAGCTGAATCAACCAAGAGATAATTGAGTAAGCGCTTTCCTTAAAACGAAAAAGATAGAATTCCAGAAGCCAATCAAGGATATTGTTCTTTCAGAAGCTTGTACTTTCTTTTCAGTTTGAAAGCTCTGATATATTCCCCTGTGTGTTTTACCATTTGATATGTGTGTTCTAGGCGTCCAATTCATATCCATTTTGCAGTTCCTAGAGTTACAGTTCTCATAGTGCTCAGTTCATGCACAAGCTTGTTATCTTCCATGTAACTTATATATGTCGTAGCTTTTGTTCCTGCCATGAAGTCATGAAGAGCCTTCTTCCTCTGTTTACGTCAGGTTGAAGAGCAATTTCATGACCTCGCAGGATGAAGTTACGAGGAGTGATCAGATTTGGATGCAAATTCCCTGCGCCTCTGAAAGGTACTACCATAGATATATTGATACAATTTCTCCATGGCAATTTGGATACACCTTTGATATATATATATATATATTCAGGTAAGGAAAATATGCTCAACTTTAAGGAGCTTATGTTTGTAACAAACAGAAGACAGATGAACAAAACTGTATGCTGGTGCCTGGTGGTACTGCAACCTTAGTTTTGCAATTTGTTATTTGTTGGATTTCGGTGTTACTGCAGAAAAAGCAGCTAGATGGGTCTGCTAGATTCAGAAGTCTACATAGTAGTTTTGCTATGAAAGAAAGTGGTTTAGAACTCAATCTCTAGGTATGCTGCAACAGTAAGCAGAGAACAGTGGTTGAAATGGAAGTACATGCACAACTATCAGTTCTCACACCCTGGCTCTATAAATTCTTCACCACAAACTGCTGCATCAAGTCTGGGTTTGTTCTTTCAGATTGAGTTGTGAAGCTGTAGTTTAGCTTGTTTTTGTCATTTTATTTTAGTAGGAGCAATTCAAGGAAGGATAGATCTGCATGGGCCTTCAGGACCGGATTGGGCAGGCCCTGCAGGATGGCCCCCTGGATGGTTGGGTCTGGTTCCACCTGGTGGGACTGGGTTTCCTGATGACCCTTGTTGGGGAACGTAATAATTTCAAAAAAATTCCTACGCACATGCAAGATCATGGTGATGCATAGCAACGAGAGGGGAGAGTGTAGTCCGCGTACCCTCGTAGACCGTAAGCGGAAGCGTTTATCAACGCGGTTGATGTAGTCGTACACCTTCACGCTCTGTCCCGATCAAGTACCGAACGTATGACACCTCCGCGTTCAGCACACGTTCAGCTCGATGACGTCCTCGCCTTCTTGATCCAGCAAGAAGGGCGAAGTAGTAGATAAGTTCCGGCAGCACGACGGCGTGGTGACGGTGTTGGTGAAGAACAATCTCCGTAGGGCTTCACCTAAGCACTACGAAAACTATGACGGAGGATAAACTAAAGGGGACAGGGTTGCCGGCACACGGCTTGGTGTTTCTTGACGTGTCTTTGGTGCTAGCCCTGCCCCTATATTTATATGTTGAGCCCTGGGGTCGAAACTTGGAGTAAAAGCCTTCTCAAAGTCGGTTTTGCCCGAAAGGCAAGAGTCCTACACGGACTCCGGGGCTAGACGCCAGGGTTCCCGGTGTCTACCCCCTAGACGCCAGGGTTCCTGGCGTCTAGCCTTTTGGTCTCCGAAAACTTCCTTTTGCACTTTCCAAAAGCCTCATGGGCTTTCCCCTTTGGCCCAAATAACGTGTTCTCGTACCCAAACATTTTGGGAAACATCCGGAACCCTTTCCGGTGAATTCCGGAACCCTTCCGGAGATCAAACACTATTATCCCATATATCAAACTTTATCTCCGGACCATTCCGGAGTTCCTCGTCATGTCCGTGATCTCATTCGGGTCTCCGAACTAGATTGGGTTACCAACATACCACTAGTAGAAAAAGGGTCAAACGTGAAGCACATTAGTCCCGGTTTGTATTTGAGCCGGCACAAATGTATACATTAGTGCCGGTTCCAACGGCTAGCCGGGCCGCTCTCATTAGTACCGGTTCGTGGCTAACCTTTAGCACCGGTTCGTGCCACGAACCGGTACTAATGAGAATGGTGGCAGGATGTTGTCAGTTTGGGCCCCCTCCAGCACCTTTAGTACCGGTTCTTGGCACGAACCGGTACTAAAGGTCGTCCTACATAAACCCTTCGTCCACCCGAGCTCGCTCTGTTCTTCCCCTTTCCCCTCTCCTCTCTGTTTTTCCCATCTTCCTCTCGAGCTCATCACACATTTTGCCCAAAAATTGTCAAGATTTGAAGGCCCCCATCCATTCAAATGATCACAAAGGTTAGCAACTTTGTCCTTTCATCTCTCATTGCTAGATTAGCTCTTGCAATGCTTTATATAGTTATTAATTTGTGAGTTTAGTAATTTGGGAGGAAATATATATATATATGTGCTAGTATTTGATTTATATGCAATTTAAGGTTAAAATAACACTTAGTTTGCATATGTAGGTGTGGTTTACTTAGTGCCTTCTAAATCTCCGTCGTAACCACCGTCGATCGCCCGCACCGTCCCGTCGCCGGCACCACCTTGTGGTGAGCCTCTTGTTCATGAAATTTTATATAAAAAATTGATGTTTGTGTGATTTGGATATATAGTTACTCGTATAATAATTATCTTACCCGTACGTTATTTGTTATACATAGTGCCATGGTTTTGATATCCGTCCCCGTCGGGCCTCGTCCTTGTTATGATTCGGATGTGGTATATTCTCTTTTAAAACTATTTGTTGCATTTCGTGTTTATGACAAATTATGCCCATCAAGTTGACATAGATATTTTTATCTAGGAGGTATGTGAACCGGAAATTCCAACCGATCTTATTGTCGAGAGGTTAAATTTAGTTGAAAGAGAAAACGAGTACTTGAAAGAAAAATGTCAGGACCCCGATCCCGAGTCACACCGATCTAGCATGTAACACATCATATCACTTTGCGACCTCACGCACGGTATTCCCACGGGTGCCACCTTACCTGGCCCGGGACCGTTTGCGCCTTTTGGCTCACGTATATGATAGTGCCGCTAGCATCCATATGACAAAGAACCCGGGCTGACATGGCTAGCCGTGAATCCAAAGTGGCACTAACTTACAGGGACAGGCATACATGACCCAACAACGAACGTGTCGGTCATCAGCGAGTGAATCCGGGCTATAGCAACTGGGCTAGCAGGACTCCGGTATTCATCGCGTGACATTTCCCAGAAGGGACAGACACAAGAACGAAGAAGGACACATGCCGGCCAGCCTAAGTGTTTCGGAGCAGTAGCAAACTACCATGGCTCAGTGGAAGCACTAGGAGACATTTCCCGGTAAGAGAGGCTACTAAGGATAAACAACTAGATAGTCAGATCCCACACATACCAAGCATTTCAATAACATACACACAATATGCTCGATATGTGCAAATACAACATGGCATCACAACATGACTCTACGACTCAAGTATTTATTCAATAGGCTCCGAGGAGCGAGATATTACAAACATGGGTCTCATGACCCAACACTCAGAGCATACAAGTCAAAGCACAAGCGGAAGCTTAACATGTCTGAGTACGGACATCTACAAATGAAAGAGGCTAAGAAGCCTGACTATCTACCAGATCCTGCCGAGGGCACAAGATCGTAGCTGAGGTAACAAGCTAAACGTCGAAGTCCACGCGGTACTACTAGCGAGACTGAAGTCTCTCTATAAAGACATAAATTAAGCAACGTGAGTACAAATGTACCCAGCAAGACTTACATCAGAACTAACTACATATGCATCATTATCAACAAAGGGGGTGGTGGGGTTTAACTGCAGCAAGCCAGCTTTGACTCGGTGGCTATCCTGTACTACGACTGCAAGTAACTCTTTTGAGGTGGCGCACACGAGTCCACATATTCACCATATCAATACACCACTATGGATCCGCTCCCGTCTCCCTACGAGAACGCCATCCATAGCACTCACGCTTATCTTGCGTATTTTAGAGTATCCACTTTCACTTGTCTATGAACTGTACAGGCAACCCAGAAGTCCTTTACCGTGGACACGGCTATTCGAATAGATAATGTTAACCCTGCAGGGGTGTACTTCTTCACACACGCTCTCACCACTTACCGCCGTTTACATGACATGTACTCGGCAATCTTCAAGCGGAAGCCCAGCGAGGGTGTCGGCCACGACCTGACTAACCACACAAGTCTCTCGTCCAGGTTTATCGCCTATTCGGGTTCCATCCGCAAGGAGATCCGGCCGGGGTGTCGCTCACGGCCCCAAACAATGTGTGCAGGGTTCCCAAGTCCACCATCCGGGTGCTACTTGGTACACCGGGCCACTGTGCCTAGTCTGTCCCAAGCCCACCTGTACCGGGTGCCACTTGGTAGACTACTAACACTACCTACAAACACCAGAAACTAGTTGCAACTCCTGGACAGAGATCAAGTTAATTAATAAGTCGAGAGGGGCACTTAAGCATTCCAATGCGTGGTAGTAGCTGGTCATGGATCACAAACACAGAACTCAGTTCCTGAGGACGGCTGCAATGAGACAACCCACCATGTACTCCTACATGGCCTCTCACCGCTACCTTTACCAAATCGTGTTCACACACTTAGCTCTCAACAGTAGGACACGTTTCACAACATTCCAATTCATCCCCGATGAATCAGACCTGACACAACTCTAAGCAATAGCAGGCATGACAAACAAGCATGAATGACTAGGCACATCAGGGCTCAAACAACTCCTACTCATGCTAGTGGGTTTCATCTATTTACTGTGGCAATGACAGGTCATGTAAAGGATAAAGGGGTTCAGCTACCGCAGCAAGTAACAGATGAATCGTTGTTGTGCTAATGCAGTAAAAGAGAGCAGGAGCGAGAGAGTGAGATTTTATCGAAATGAACAAGGGGGTTTTGCTTGCCTGGCACTTCTGAAGATAGCATTGAGTCTTCATCAGTGTCAACGATCACAACGTCGGAACATCGTCTACCGAGAGGGGACAAATACCGGCAAACAAGGAAGAACACAATCAATGCAATGCACAATATGATGCATGATCATGACATGGCAATATGCTGTGGTTTGAGCTAATGCAACTAGCAACAAGTTAAATGAAGTTGGTTTGAATCCAAAATTCAAATCCAAACTCCATATGTGAAGGTTTAAATGCCATTTATGTGATTTGTACTAAACAGCAGCCATAAGTTGTTCTAACATGCATGCAAATGGTACAGATGGATAGATTGGATTTTTCTGATCATTTTTCATATATAAATTATTTCATTTGGAGTTACGGTTGAATTTATATGAATTTTAGAAGTTTTGGATATTTTTTGGAATTTCCTGAATTAAATTAAATCCAGAAAATGCTTATTGCGTCAACATTGCGTCATGCTGACCTCAGCAGGTCAACTGACCCGGTCCAGGTCAAACCTGACCAGTGGGTCCTGCTTGTCAGTAGCTAATTAGATTAACTAATTCTGATTAAACCTAAACTAGGTTAATTAGCAGAGGGCCCCACCTAGTCAACTAGGTCAGCGGGGTCAAACCCGCCGGTCAATGGGTCAAAGCCTGCCGGCGTTTAGCCGCCGGCGAGGCCAGATGCGGCGGCGTGCTGCGGGTTTTGCCCACAGGGCTTCATTTGCTACGCGGAGAGCAGCTACGGGCAGCTGGTGTTCGCCCGCATCCAGCCATGGTGATGGCTTGGCCGGGGAGTGGTCGGAGCATCGCCGACGACGAGCTTTGGCGGCGGTAGTAGCTCGGGCAATCTCGGGGTGGCGCTACAGAGCACAGGAGGAGGCGCTGTGGGTGTCTACGGGCTCATGAGATCGTGGTGAGCACGACGGTGGGCTCGGGAACGAGCTGTGGTGGCTGTGGCCACAGCC
>NW_025233780.1:0-7724 GCF_018294505.1 Triticum aestivum | reverse complement strand
ATTGAAACTTATATGAGAAAAGATAGACTCGGGGGCCATAGGTTTCACTAGTGGCTTCTCTCAAGATAGCATAAGTATTATGGTGGGTGAACAAATTATTGTCGAGTAATTGATAGAAAAGTGCATAGTTATGAGAATATCTAGGCATGATCATGCATATAGTCATCACGTCCGCAACAAGTAGATCGAAATGATTCTGCATCTACTACTATTACTCGACATATCAACCGACTCCTGCCTGCATCTAGAGTATTAAGTTCATGAAGAACAAAGTAATGCATTAAGAAAGATGACCTGATGTAGAGGGATAAACTCATGCAATATGATATAAACCCCATCTTTTTATCCTCGATGGCAACAATACAATACGTGCCTTGCTGCCCCTGCTGTCACTGGGAAAGGACACTGCAAGATTGAACCCAAAGCTAAGCACTTCTCCTATTGCAAGAAAGATCAATCTAGTAGGCCAAACCAAACTGATAATTCGAAGAGACTTGCAAAGATAACAAATCACACATAAAAGAATTCAGAGAAGATTCAATTATTTCTCATAGATAAACTTGATCATAAACCCACAATTCACCGGATCTCGACAAACACACCGCAAAAAGAGTTACATCGAATAGATCTCCAAGAAGATCGAGCAGAACATTGTATTCAGATTCAAAGAGAGAGAAGAAGCCATCTAGCTAATAACTATGGACCCGAAGGTCTGTTGTAAACTACTCACAACTCATCGAAGATGCCTTGGAGATTATGTAGAGGCCCTCCATGGTCGATTCCCCCTCCGGCAGAGCACCGGCGAAGGCTCCAAGATGGGATCTCGCGGATACAGAAGGTTGCGGCGGTGGAATTAGGTTTTCGTGGTGCTCCTGGATGTTTTCGGGGTACGTATATATATATATATAGTAGGAAGAAGTATGTCGGTGGAGCCACGAGGGGCCCACGAGGTAGGGGGGCGCATCGGCCACCCTCGTGGCCTCCTGGGCTGATTCTTGACGTCCACTCCAAGTCTCCTGGATTGCGTTTGTTCCAAAAAGATCGCTCCCGAAGGTTTCATTCCGTTTGGACTCCGTTTGATATTCCTTTCCTTCGATATACTGAAATAGGCCTAAAAACAGCAATTCGGGCTGGGACTCCGGTTAGTAGGTTAGTCCCAAAAATGATATAAATGTGTAAAGTAAAGTCCATAAACATCCAAAATAGGTAATATAATAGCATGGAACAATCAAAAATTATAGATAAGTTGGAGACGTATCAAGCATCCTCAAGCTTAATTCCTACTCGTCCTCGAGTAGGTAAATGATAAAAAACAAATTTTTTGATGTGGAATGCTACATAGCATATTTGTCAATGTAATTTTCGTTATTGTGGCATGAATGTTCAGATCCAAATGATTCAAAATAAAAGTTCATATTGACATAAAAGTAATAATACTTCAAACATACTAAAAAGGCAATCATGTCTTCTCAAAATAACATGGCTAAAAAGTTCATCCCTACAAAATCATATAGTTAGGCTATGTTTCATTTTCATCACACAAAATACTCCCATCATGCACAACCCCAGTTTTAGCCAAGCAATTGGTTCATACTTTTTAACGCGCTTTAGCTTTTTTCAACTCTCACGCAATACATGAGCATGAGCCATGGATATAGCACTATGGGTGGAATATAATATGATGATGGAGGTTGTGTGGAGAAGACAAAAAGGAGAAATTCTCACATTGACGAGGCTAATCAACGGGCTATGGAGATGCCCATCAATTGATGTCAATGTGAGGAGTAGGGATTGCCATGCAACAGATGCACTAGAGCTATAAATGTATGAAATCTCAACAAAACAAACTAAGTGGGTGTGCATCCAACTTGCCTGCTCACGAAGACCTAGGGCATTTGAGGAAGCCCATCGTTGGAATATACAAGCCAAATTCTATAATGAAAAATTCCCACTAGTATATGAAAGTGACAACATAAGAGACTCTCTATATGAAGAACATGGTGCTACTTTGAAGCACAAGTGTGGAAAAGGATAGTAACATTGTCCCCCCTTTTCTGGGGGGGGGGCCTTTTTTTAGCCTTTCTTTTTTTCTTTTTTTCTTTGGCCTTTCTTTTTTCTTTTTGGCCTTTCTTTTTTTATAAGGGAAAATGCTCTAATAATGATGATCATCACACTTCTATTTATTTACAACTCATGAATTACAACTCAAAACTAGAACAAGATATGACTCTATATGAATGCCTCCTGCGGTGTACCAGGATGGGCAATGTATCAAGAGTGACATGTATGAAAAATTATGCAAGGTGGCTTTGCCACAAATACGATGTCAACTACATGATCATGCAAGGCAATATGAAAATGATGATGCGTGTCATGATAAACGAAATGGTGGAAAGTTGCATGGCAATATATCTTGGAATGGCTATGGAAATGCCATAATAGTAGGTATGGTGGATGTTTTGAGGAAGATATAAGGAGGTTTATGTGTGATAGAGCATATCGTATCACGGGATTTGGATGCACTGGCAAAGTTTGCACCAACTCTCAAGGTGAGAAAGGGCAATGCACAGTACCGAAGAGGCTAGCAATGATGGAAAGGTAAGAGTGCGTATAATCCATGGACTCACATTAGTCATAAAGAACTCATATACTTATTGCAAAAGTTTTATTAGCCCTCGAAGCAAAGTACTACTACGCATGCTCCCAGGGGGGAGGTTGGTAGGAGTTAACCATCGCACGCCCCCGACCTCCACACATAAGGAAAACAATCAAAAGAGCACCCTATGCAACAAATTTGCTACACAACTTTTACCATACGTGCATGCTATGGGACTTGCCAACTTCAACACAAGTATTCTTCAAATTCACAATTACCCAGCTAGCATTACTCTAATATCACCACCTCTATATCTCAAAACAATTATAAAGCATCAAATTGATCATAGCATCCAATTCACTTCCTATGATTGTTTTTATTATACCCAACTTGGATGCTCATCATTCTAGGACCAATTTTATAACTATAGAAAATACCATGCTGTTCTAAAATACTCTGAAAATTTTATAATTGAAGCATGAGATATCAATAATTTCTAAAAAATCAAGCCACCGCCGTGCTCTAAAAAGTATAAGTGAAGCACTAGAGCAAAAACTATCTAGCTCAAAAGATATAAGCGAAGCACATAGAGTATTCTAATAAATCCCAAATCATGTATTTCTCTACCAAAAGTTGTGTACAGCAAGGATTATTGTGGTAAACTAAAAAGCAAAGAATCATATCATACAAGACGCTCCAAGCAAAACACATATCATGTGGCGAATAAAAATATAGCTCCAAGTAAAGTTACTGATAGATGAAGACGAAAGAGGGATGCCTTCCAGGGCATCCCCAAGCTTAGGCTTTTGGTTGTCCTTGAATATCTTGGGTTTCCATGGGCATCCCCATGTTTAGGCTCTTTTCACTCCTTATTCCATAGTCCATCAAATCTTTACCCAAAACTTGAAAACTTCACAACACAAAACTCAACAGGAAATCTCAAAAGCTCCGTTAGTGTGAGAAAGAAAAACCACCACATAAGGTACTGTAATGAACTTATTATTTATTTATATTGGTGTTAAACCTACTGTATTACGACTTCTCTATGGTTCATACCCCCCGATAATAGCCATAGATGCATCAAAATAAGCAAACAACACAAGAAACTGTCAAAAACAAAACAGTCTATAGAAATCTGTAACTTTCGAATACTTATGGAACTCTAAACATCCTACCAAAATAGAAAGTCCTAGGCAATTTGTCTATTGATCGACTGCAGAACGAATCAACGCAAAAGCACATTTCTGTGATTTATTGAATTTTTTCTCGTGAGCGCAAAAGTTTTTGTTTTTCAGCAGAATCGAATTAACTATCACCGTAGGTTATCCTATAGGTTCTACTTGGCACAAACACTAATTAAAACATAAAACCACATCTAAACAGAATCTAGATGAATTATTTATTACTAAACAGAAGAAAAACAAGCAAGGAACAAAAATAAAATTGGGTTTCGTCCCAACAAGCGCTATCGTTTAATGCCCCTAGCTAGGCAGCGAGAATAGATCTAAGTATTGCCATCTTTGGCATTCAATTCATAAGTGGCACGCATGATAGATTCATAAGGTAATTTGAATTTCTTTCTTGGAAAGTGTTCCATGCCTTTCCTTAATGGAAATTAGAATCTAATATTCCCTTCCTTCATATCAATAATTGCATCAATCGTTCTAAGGAAAGGTCTACCAAGAATAATAGGACATGCAAGATTGAAATATATATCAAGAACGATAAAATATACGGGCACATAATTCCTATTTGCAACAATAAGAAAATCATTGATCCTTCCCATAGGTTTCTTAATGGTGGTATCCGCAAGGTGCAAGTTTATAGAGCAATCATCAAAGTCATGGAAACTTAGCACAACACATAAAGTTTTCGGAATCGTGGAAACACTAGCACCCAGATCACATAAAGCATAGCATTCATGATCTTTAATTTTAATTTTTATAGTAGGTTCCCACTCATCATAAAGTTTTCTAGGTATATAAACTTCCAATTCAAGTTTTTCCTCATAAGATTGCATCAAAGCATCAATAATATGTTTGGTAAAAGCTTTATTTTGACTATAAGCATGTGGAGAATTCAACACAGATTGCAACAAGGAAATACAATCTATTAAAGAACAATTATCATAATTAAATTCCTTTAAATCCATAATAGTGGGTTCATTGCTATGTAAAGTTTTGACCTGTCCAATCCCACTTTTACCAAATTGAGCATCAAGATCTAAAAACTCTGAATCATTGGGACGCCTTTTAACTAAAGTTGACTCATCTCCAGTTCCATCATTATCAAGATTCATATTGCAAAACAAAGATTTAATAGGGGACACATCGATAACTTTTAGATCTTCATTATTATTTCCCCCTAACCCTTTTGGTTTGGCAGCCATCTTATTGACTAAGGTGGCTTGCTTATCAGAGATTTGGGCTATTGATTTTTCAAGATGAGCAATCTGAGAATTCAAACCATAAAATTCCTTAGACATATCATAAAGCTCTTTATTCATGTACTCCATAAAGCTTTTTTGTTCTTTAAGCTCTTTTCTAAAGAAATTATTATGCTCAAATTGTAAAGTCACAAAGCTTCTAATATTTAATTCACTATCTTCCAACCTTTTAAGATGGTGATCAACGTTTTTAGGCAAAGCCATAAGGGCAAACAGGCACACGAAAGGCAAGCGAAAGAGAGAGGAGAACGATGAAGAGAGGGCGAATAAAATTGCAAGGGTGAAGTGGGGGAGATGAAAACGAGAGGCAAATGGAAAATAATGTAATGTGAGGGAGATGAGTTTGTGAGGGTACTTGGTATGTCTTGACTTGAGCGAAGACCTCCCCGGTAACGGTGCCAGAAATCCTTCTTGATACCTCTTGAGCATGCATTGGTTTTTCCCTTGAAGAGGAAAGGGTGATGCAGCAAAGTAGCATAAGTATTTCCCTCAGTTTTTGAGAACCAAGGTATCAATCCTGTAGGAGGCTCCTCAAAAGTCCCTCGTACCTACACAAACAAACAAGAACCTCGCAACCAACACAATAAAGGGGTTGTCAATCCCTTCACGGTAACTTGCAAAAGTGAGATCTGATAGAGATAATAAGATAAGATAAATATTTTTGGTATTTTTATGATATAGATTGGAAAGTAAAAGATGCAAACAAAAGTAGATTGAAACTTATATGAGAAAAGATAGACTCGGGGGCCATAGGTTTCACTAGTGGCTTCTCTCGAGATAGCATAAGTATTACGGCGGGTGAACAAATTACTATCGAGCAATTGATAGAAAAGTGCATAGTTATGAGAATATCTAGGCATGATCATGTATATAGTCATCATGTCCGCAACAAGTAGATCGAAATGATTCTGCATCTACTACTATTACTCTACACATCGACTGACTCCTGTCTGCGTCTAGAGTATTAAGTTCATGAAGAACAGAGTAACACATTAAGAAAGATGACATGATGTAGAGGGATAAACTCATGCAATATGATATAAACCCCATCTTTTTATCCTCGATGGCAACAATACAATACGTGCCTTGCTGCCCCTGCTGTCACTGGGAAAGGACACCGCAAGATTGAACCCAAAGCTAAGCACTTCTCCTATTGCAAGAAAGATCAATTTAGTAGGCCAAACCAAACTGATAATTCGAAGAGACTTGCAAAGATAACAAATCACACATAAAAGAATTCAGAGAAGATTCAATTATTTCCCATAGATAAACTTGATCATAAACCCACAATTCATCGGATCTCGACAAACAAACCGCAAAAAGAGTTACATCGAATAGATCTCCAAGAAGATCGAGCAGAACATTGTATTGAGATTCAAAGAGAGAGAAGAAGCCATCTAGCTAATAACTGTGTACCCAAAGGTCTGTGGTAAACTACTCACAACTCATCGGAGAGGCCTGGGAGATGATGTAGAGGCCCTCCGTGGTCGATTCCCCCTCCGGCGGAGCGCCAGCGAAGGCTCCAAGATGGTATCTCGCGGATACAGAAGGTTGCGGCGGTGGAATTAGGTTTTCGTGGTGATCCTAGATGTTTTCGGGGTTCGTAGATATATATAGGAGGAAGAAGTATGTCGGTGGAGCCACAAGGGGCCCACGAGGCAGGGGGCGCGGCCACCCTCGTGGCCTCCTCAGCTGCTTCTTGACGTCCACTCCAAGTCTCCTGGATTGTTGTTCCAAAAAGATCGCTCCCGAAGGTTTCATTCTGTTTGGACTCCGTTTTGATATTCCTTTCCTTCGATATACTGAAATATGCAAAAAAAAAACAGCAATTCGGGTTGGGCCTCCGGTTAGTAGGTTAGTCCCAAAAATGATATAAAAGTGTAAAGTAAATCCCATAAACATTCAAAACAGGTAATATAATAGCATGGAACAGTAAAAAATTATAGATACATTGGAGACGTATTGGCGCGCCCTCCACCCTCGTGGATAGGGTGTGGGCCCCCTGGTGCTGATTCTTTTGCAAATATTTTTTATTAATTCCAAAAAGTTGCTCTGTGGATTTTCAGGCCATTCCGAGAACTTTTATTTCTGCACAAAAATAACACCATGACAGTTCTGCTGAAAACAGCGTCAGTCCGGGTTAGTTCCATTCAAATCATGCAAGTTAGAGTTTAAAACAAAGGAAAAAGTGTTTGGAAAAGTAGATACAACAGAGACGTATCAACTCCCCTAATCTTAAACCTTTTCTTGTCCTGAAACAATTCAGTTGATAAACTGAAAGTGATAAAGAAAAACTTTTACAAACTCTGTTTGCTCTTGTTGTTGCAAATATGTAAAGCCAGCATTCAAGTTTTCAGCAAAGATTATGAAGTAACCATATTCACAATAACACTTACGTCTCATGTTTACTCATATCAATGTCATAATCAACTAGCGAGCAATAATAATAAAACTCGGATGACAACACTTTCTCAAAACAATCATAATATGATATAACAAGATGGTATCTCGCTAGCCATTTCTGAGACCGCAAAACATAAATGCAGAGCACCTTTGAAGATCAAGGACTGACTAAACATTGTCATTCATGGTAAAAGAGATCCAGTCATAGTCATAACCACTATAAATTAATAGTAATGCATGCAAATGAAAGAGGTTCTCTCCAGCGGGGGGTGCTTTTTA
>NW_025233779.1:0-7725 GCF_018294505.1 Triticum aestivum | reverse complement strand
TGTAGCTCTCCCTCTATATTTACTTTTATCTTGAGAGACAAGACACCGGTCACATGATACGTCTCCAACGTATCTATGATTTTTGATTGCTCCATGCTATATTATCTACTGTTTTGGACATTATTGGGCTTTATTATCCACTTTTATATTATTTTTGGGACTAACCTAGTAACCGGAGGCCCAACCCAGAATTGATGTTTTCTTGCCTGTTTTAGGGTTTCGAAGAAAAGGAATATCAAATGGAGTCCAAACGGAATGAAACCTTCGGGAACGTGATTTTCTCATCGAATACAACTCAGGAGACTTGGACCCTACGTCAAGGCACGTAACAGGAGGCCACGAGGTAGGGGGGCGCTCCCTACCCTACCAGGTGTGCCCTCACCCTCGTGGGCCCCCTGTTGCTCCACCAACGTACTTCTTCCTCCTATATATATCCACGTACCCCCAAACGATCATATATGGAGCCGAAACCCTAATTCCACCGCCGTAACTTTCTGTATCCACGAGATCCCATCTTGGGGCCTGTTCCGGAGCTCCACCGAAGGGGGCATCGATCACGGAGGGCTTCTACATCAACACCATAGCCTCTCCGATGAAGTGTGAGTAGTTTACTTCAGACCTACGGGTCCATAGTTAGTATCTAGATGGCTTCTTCTCTCTTTTTAGATCTTAATACAATGTTCTCCCCCTCTCTTGTGGAGATCTATTCGATGTAATCTTCTTTTTGTGGTGTGTTTGTTGAGATCGATGAATTGTGGGTTTATGATCAAGTCTATCTATGAATAATATTTAAATCTTCTCTGAATTCTTTTATGTATGATTGGTTATCTTTGCAAGTCTCTTCGAATTATCAGTTTGGTTTGGCCTACTAGATTGATCTTTCTTGCAATGGGAGAAGTGCTTAGCTTTGGGTTCAATCTTGCGGTGTCCTTTCCCGGTGACAGTAAGGGCAGCAAGGCACATATTGTATTGTTGCCATCGAGGATAATAAGATGGGGTTTTCTTCATATTGCATGAGTCTATCCCTGTACATAATGCCATCTTGCTTAAGGCGTTACTCTATTTTTTACTTAATACTCTAGATGCATGCTGGATAGCGGTCGATGAGTGCAGTAATAGTAGTCGATGCAGGCAGGAGTCGGTCTACTTGTCTCGGACGTGATGCCTATATACATGATCATACCAAGATATACTCATAACTATGCTCAATTCTATCAATTGCTCAACAGTAATTTGTTCACCCACCATAGAATACGTATGCCCTCGAGAGAAGCCATTAGTGAAACCTATGGCCCCCGGGTCTATCTTTATCATATCAATCTCCTCCTACTTTGTTATTTACTTTTCCTTTATTTTACTTTGCATCTTTATCATAAAAATACAAAAAATAGTATCTTATCATATCTATCAGATCTCACTCTCGTAAGTGGCCCTATAGGGATTGACAACCCCTATTTGCGTTAGTTGCGAGGATTTATTTGTTTTGTGCAGGTGCGAGGGACTCGCGCGTAGCCTCCTACTGGATTGATACCTTGGTTCTCAAAAACCGAATGAAATACTTACGCTACTTTGTTGCATCATCCCTTCCTCTTCGAGGAAAACTAATGCAGTGCTAAAAGAGGTAGCAAGAAGGATTTCTGGCGCCGTTGCCGGGGAGGTCTATGCAAAAGTCAACATACCAAGTACCCATCACATACCCTTATCTCCCGCATTACATTATTTGCCATTTGCCTCTCGTTTTCCACTCCCCCACTTCACCCTTGCCGTTTTATTTGCCCTCTCTCTCTATCCTCCCTCTATTAGCCTCTTTTTGCACGCTTGCTTTTTGTTTGCTTGTGTGTTGGTTTGCTTGCTTGTCACGATGCCTCAAGATAATACTAAATTGTGTGACTTCACCAACACCAACAACAATGATTTTATTAGCACTCCGATTGCTCCTCTTACCGATGCTGAATCTTGTGAAATTAATGCTGCTTTGATGAATCTTGTTATGAAAGATCCGTTCTCCGGCCTTCCTAGTGAAGATGTCGCTACCATCTAAATAGCTTCGTTGATTTGTGTGACATGCAAAACAAGAAAGATGTGGATAATGATATTGTTAAATTGAAGCTATTTCCTTTTTCGCTTAGAGATCGTGCTAAAGCTTGGTTTTCGTCTTTGCCTAAAAATAGTATTGATTCATGGAACAAGTGCAAAGATGCTTTTATCTCTAAGTATTTTCCTGCTGCTAAGATCATCTCTCTTACAAACGATATTATGAATTTTAAGCAACTTGATCATGAACATGTTGCACAAGCTTGGGAGAGAATGAAATTAATGATACGTAATTGCCCTACTCATGGTTTAAATTTATGGATGAATATACAAAATTTTTATGCCGGATTGAATTTTGCTTCTAGAAATCTTTTAGATTCGGCCATGGGAGGCACTTTTATGGAAAACACTTTAGGAGAAGCTACTAAACTCCTAGATAATATTATGGTTAATTATTCTCAATGGCATACTGAAAGATCTACTAATAAAAAGGTGCATGCGATAGAAGAAATTAATGTTTTGAGTGGAAAGATGGATGAACTTATGAAATTATTTGCTAATAAGAGTGTTTCTTCTGATCCTAATGATATGCCCTTGTCTACTTTGATTGAGAATAATAATGAATCTATGGATGTGAATTTTGTTGGTAGGAACAATTTTGGTAATACGCTTATAGAGGAAATTTCAACCCTAGGCCTTATCCTAGTAATCCCACTAATAATTATGGTAATTCCTACAAAATTCTTATGGAAATTATAATAAGATGCCCTCTGATTTTGAATATAATATTAAAGAATTTATTACTTCGCAAAAGAATTTTAATGCTATGATTGAAGAAAAATTGCTTAAGATTAATGATTTGGCTAGGAACATTGATAGAATTTCTCTTGATGTTGATTATTTGAAACTTAGATCTATTCCACCTAAGCATGATATCAATTAGTCTCTCAAAGCCATGGGAATTTCCATTTATGAGTGCAAAGAAAGAACCGCTAGGATGCGTGCTAAGAAAGATGCCTTTATAAAAGCGTGTTCTTCTAGTTCCTATGAAAATAATGATAAAGATCTAAAAGTTATTGATGTGTCCCCTATTAAATCTTTGTTTTGCAATATGAATCTTGATAATGATGGGACTGAATATGATCCACCTTTACCTAGAATGTGTTCCAAGAATTCAAAATTTGTTGATCTTGATGCTAAATTTGATAAAAGTGGGATTGAAGGAATTAAAACCCTAGATGTTGCTAAACCCACTATTATGGATTTCAAGGAATTTAACTATGAAAATTTCTCTTTGATTGATTGTATTTCCTTGTTTGCAATCCGTGCTAAATTCTCCTCTCGCTTATAGTCAAAATAAAGCGTTTACTAAACATATCGTTGATGCCTTGATGCAATCTTATGAAGAAAAACTTGAATTGGAAGTTTCTATCCCTAGAAAACTTTATGTTGAGTGGGAACCAACTATTAAAATTAAAATTGAAGATCATGAATGCTATGCTTTATGTGATCTGGGTGCTAGTGTTTCCACGATTCCAAAGACCTTGTGTGATTTGTTAGGTTTCCATGATTTTGGTGATTGCTCTCTAAACTTGCACCTTGCGGATTCCACTATTAAGAAACCTATGGGAAGAATTAATGTTGTTATTATTGTTGCAAATAGGAATTATGTTCCCGTAGATTTTATCGTTCTTGAGATAGATTGCAATCCTTCATGTCCTATTATTCTTGGTAGACCTTTCCTTAGAACGATTGGTGCAATTATTGATATGAAGGAAGGAAATATTAGATTCCAATTTCCATTAAGGAAAGGCATGGAACACTTTCCTAGAATGAAAATTAAATTACCTTATGAATCTATTATGAGAGCCACTTATGGATTGCCTACCAAAGATGGCAATACCTAGATCTATTCTTGCTTGTTATGCCTAGCTAGGGGCGTTAACTGATAGCGCTTGTTGGGAGGCAACCCAATTTTATGTTTATTCCTTGATTTTTGCTCCTGTTTATTAATAAATAAATTATCTATCCTCTGTTTTGGTTGTGTTTTTTGTGTTTAATTAGTGTTTGTGCCAAGTAGAACCGTTGGGAAGACTTGGTGAAAGTCTTGTTGAACTTGCTGTAAAAAACAGAAGCTTTAGCGCTCACGAGAACTGCTGTCATTTTTATGTGGACAGTTCTATTTAGTTAATTATTTTTGCAGATGATTAATAGATAAATTCCTCACGTCCAGCAATTTATTTTAGAATTTTTGGGGTTCCAGATCTTGCGCTAGATACAGATTACTACAGACTGTTCTGTTTTTGACAGATTCTGTTTTTCATGTGTTGTTTTGGTTATTTTGATGAATCTATGGCTGGTAAATTAGTTTATAAACCATAGATAAGCTGGAATACAGTAGGTATAACACCCATATAAAGAAATAATGAGTTCATTACAGTACCTTGAAGTAATCTTTTATTCTCTTTCGCTAACAGAGCTCACGAGATTTTCTACTTGAAGTTTTGTGTTGTGAAGTTTTCAAGTTTTGGGTAAAGATTTGATGGATTATGGAACAAGGATTGGAAAGATCCTAAGGTTGGGGATGCCCATGGCACCCCCAAGATAATCTAAGGACACCTAAAAGCCAAAGCTTGCGGATGCCCCGGAAGGCACCCCCTCTTTCGTCTACTTCTATCGGTAACTTTACTTGGAGCTATATTTTAATTTACCACATGATATGTGTTTTGCTTGGAGCGTCTTGTATGATTTGAGTCTTTGCTTGTTAGTTCACCACAATCATCCTTGCTGTACACACCTTTTGATAGAGCCATATATGATTTGGAATTTGTTAGAATACTCTATATGCTTCGCTTATATCTTTGAAGTTATATATTTTTGCTTTATTGCTTCACTTATATCTTTTAGAGCACGGTGGTGGATTTGTTTTATAGAAACTAGTGATCTCTAATGCTTCACTTAGATTATTTTGAGAGTCTTAATAGCATGGTAATTTGCTTAAAATCCTAATATGCTTGGTATGCAAGATTAATAATAAAACTCTCTTACGAGTGTGTTGAATACTATGATAAGTTTGATACTTGATAATTGTTTTGAGATGTGGAGATGGTGATATTAAAGTCATGCTAGTTGAGTAGTTGTGAATTTGAGAAATACTTGTGTTGAAGCTTGCGATTCCCGTAGCATGCACGTATGGTGAACCGTTATGTGATGAAGTCGGAGCATTATTTATTTATTGATTTTCTTCCGTATGAGTGGCGGTCGGGGACGGGTGATGGTCTTTTCCTACCAATCTATTCCCCTAGGAGCATGCGCATAATACTTTGTTTTGATAACTTGTAGATTTTTGCAATAAGTATATGAGTTCTTTATGACTAATGTTGAGTCCATAGATTATACGCACTCTCACCCTTCCACCTTTGCTAGCCTCTCTAATACCACGCACCTTTTCGCCGGTATCATACACCCACCATATACCTTCCTCAAAACAGCCACCATACCTACCTATTATGGCATTTCCATAGCCATTCCGAGATATATTGCCATGCAACTTTCCACCGTTCCGTTTATGACACACTCCATCATTGTCATATTGCTTAGCATGATCATGTAGTTGACATAGTATTTGTGGCAAAGCCACCGTTCATAATTCTTTCATACTTGTCACTCATGAGTCATTGCATCTCCCGGTACACTGCCAGAGGCATTCATATAGAGTCATATTTTGTTCCAAGTATCGAGTTGTAATTGTTGAGTTGTAAGAAAAATAAAAGTGTGGTGATCATCATTATTAGAGCATTGTCCCAGTGAGGAAAGGATGATGGAGACTATGATTCCCCCACAAGTCGGGATGAGACTCCGGACGAAAAATAAATAAAAGAGGCCAAAGAAGCCCAAATAAAAAGAAAGAAAAGAGGCCATGAAAAAAAGAGAAAAGGCACAAATAAAAAAATGAGAGAAAAAGAGAGAAGGGACAATGTTACTATCCTTTTACCACACTTGTGCTTCAAAGTAGCACCATGATCTTCATACTAGAGAGTCTCTCATGTTATCACTTTCATATACTAGTGGGAATCTTTCATTATAGAACTTGGCTTGTATATTCCAATGATGGGCTTCCTCAAATTACCCTAGGTCTTCATGAGCAAGCAAGTTGGATGCACACGCACTTAGTTTCTTTTTGAGCTTTCATATACTTATAGCTCTAGTGCATCTGTTGCATGGCAATCCCTACTCACTCACATTGATATGTATTGATGGGCATCTCCATAGCCCGTTGATATGCCTAGTTGATGTGAGACTATCTTCTCCCTTTTTGTCTTCTCCACAACCACCACTCTATTCCACCTATAGTGCTATATCCATGGCTCACACTCATGTATTGCGTGAAGATTGAAAAAGTTTTGAGAATGTCAAAAGTATGAAACAATTGCTAGGCTTGTCATCGGGGTTGTGCATGATTTAAATATTTTGTATGGTGAAGATAGAGCATAGCCAGACTATATGATTTTGTAGGGATAACTTTCTTTAGCCATGTTATTTTGAGAAGACATAATTGCTTTGTTAGTATGCTTGAAGTATTATTATTTTCTATGTCAATATGAACTTTTGTCTTGAATCTTTTGGATCTGAATATTCATACCACAATTAATAAGAATTACATTAAAATTATGCCAAGTTGCACTCCGCATCAAAACTTCTGTTTTTATCATTTACCTACTCGAGGACGAGCAGGAATTAAGCTTGGGGATGCTTGATACGTCTCCAACGTATCTATAATTTTTGATTGCTCCATGCTATATTATGTACTGTTTTCGACATTATTGGGCTTTATTATCCACTTTTATATTATTTTCGGGACTAACCTATTAACCGGAGGCCCAGCCTAGAATTGCTGTTTTTTTTGCCTGTTTTAGGGTTTCGAAGAAAAGGAATATCAAACGGAGTCCAAACGGAATGACACCTTCGGGAACGTGATTTTCTCATCGAATAAACTCAGCAGACTTGGACCCTACGTCAAGGCAAGTAACAGGAGGCCACGAGGTAGGGGGGAGCGCCCTACCATACCAGGTGCGCCCCCACCCTCGTGGGCCCCCTGTTGCTCCACCGACATACTTCTTCCTCCTATATATATATATATATATATATATATATATATATATATATCCACGTACCCCCAAACGATCAGATACGGAGCCAAAGCCCTAATTCCACCGCCGTAACTTTCTGTATCCACGAGATCCCATCTTGGGGCCTATTCCGGAGCTCCGCCGTAGGGGGCATCGATCTCGGAGGGCTTCTACATCAACACCATAGCCTCTCCGATGAAGTGTGAGTAGTTTACTTCAGACCTACGGGTCCATAGTTAGTAGCTAGATGTCTTCTTCTCTCTTTTTGGATCTCAATACAATGTTCTCCCCCTCTCTTGTGGAGATCTATTCGATGTAATCTTCTTTTTGCGGTGTGTTTGTTGAGACCGATGAATTGTGGGTTTATGATCAATTCTATCTATGAATAATATTTGAATCTTATCTGAATTCTTTTATGTATGATTGGTTATCTTTGCAAGTCTCTTCGAATTATCAGTTTGGTTTGGCCTACTAGATTGATCTTTCTTGCAATGGGAGAAGTGCTTAGCTTTGGGTTCAATCTTGCGGTGTCCTTTCCCGGTGACAGTAAGGGAAGCAAGGC
>NW_025233778.1:0-7727 GCF_018294505.1 Triticum aestivum | reverse complement strand
CCCCTGGTATTTTCATTTCGCCGGTCGGTCTCCGTAGGAGCGTCCAAGATCTTGTCGTCGTCGTGTTCCCGGCGCAGCGAGGCAAGTACTGAATTTTTTCTTCAGTTACGTAGTTCAGAGACAGCTCGCGTGCACCTCCCGCTCTGGATCCTCCTAGAACAGCTCCTCCACGCCTTGCTGCACCCATGCACACACTCTCTCACAGCAGCCCGCGCGCGCCCTTGCCTTGCCTCACCGCGCTCGGCCTTGCTATGTCGCTGCTCTACAATCCTGGCATACGCGCCCGCGCACGCACGCCCACATGCGACCCTGGCGAGCAGCAGCCACGCGCGTGCTGTCCCACACCCCCGCCAGTGCCCCTTGGCTCCGGTGGTCACCGTTGTTGCTCGCAGGCACCGTTGGCGTCTTCTCTGGTGCAGATGAGAAGGGTCCGTACTAGGCTCAAGTTGCCTCAAGAGGAGCCGAGCCCCTACCAACCCAACACCTCGTCCTAGCTCAACTGGCCGTCGCTCACGCCCAGCACCAGGGAGACCCGAGGTCGAGTCCCAGGCTCTGCATATTTTTGATGTGGTATTTTCCTTTTCATTGTGACGCTGACACATCGGCCCCACCGGTCATACACACACCCAGCAACGTGGCCCATGGCCCTACCAGTCAGTCTAACGGCTGGGTACAGACTGGGTGCACCTAGTTTTCCCCTCATGTCTTCTGTTTTATTCCAATTCGGAACATGCCAGATTTGGAATATGCTGAGGTTTCCATTTTAGGTAGTATTTGTTTTTGCATATATGTGGGGATTTTTCTGATGCAACCTAGACATATTGTATATGTTTTTGGGCTAGAAAAATCCAGTGAATCCAGTGGTGGCATTACTTTATGCATTTGAACAAGTTTACACACATGTCATTTTACATCATGTTGTTGTTTTGTCTTTCATGTGCAAATTTATGCAAATATGTTATGAGGTAGTTTTGCACATGAACATGCTCTTAATCATGCCTACTTGCTTCTGGAATTAAGCTCGTGCCATGATATGTTTTAATTTAAGTTAAACAAGCTTGCAAACATGCTATCATGAATCTATTTCTGCCATGACATTAAATTCTACTAAGTCTGGAATCTGTTTATATCACTTGTCATGTTTGCATTGATGCTATTTTCATTTCTGTAGATATTTGGAGCATGTTCAGTAAGTGAATTTTGTGAAGTGCATTTAGTACTAGCACGCCATGCTCTTGTTTGCCATGATATATTGTTGTAGCATATTTAAACTTTGCACACAAGTTGTTATGTTGTTGTTTTCAACAAATTGCATTGCATCTTATTTGGCTTGTCATTTTCAAGCCATGCATCCGTTTTCGGTGATCTTTATATCGATTCCAACCGAAATCTACCAATCTATCAAGTGGAATTCTTGGGTTACCAAGATTGTGCCATGTTCACCGTTTCTCCTTCTGTCTCGTTTGCACCCCTTCCGTAGCACCCCATATGCATTGCACATCATATCTTGCATTCCATGACATGTCTTGCATCATGTTGCTTGCGCATTGCACCGTGATTGATTATTGTTCCATTTCTTGTGTTCTTGCTTTGGGTAGAGCCGGGAGACGAGTTCGTGGATGAGGAACCTGTTGAGTACGCTAGTGAGGAGCAAGCTTTAGACAACCCTGAGAACTTTGCAGGCAAGATGACCATTACCCTCGATATCACTTCTATCTTTGCTTGCTAGTTGTTCATTCTATAACTATGTCGCGCTACCTACCACTTGTTTATCATGCCTGACATATTGCCATGTCAAGCCTCTAACCCACCTTCCTAGCAAACCGTTGTTTGGCTATGTTACCGCTTTGCTCAGCCCCTCTTATAGCGTTGTTAGTTGCTGGTGAGGAAGAAGATTGCTCCATGTTGGAATATGTTTATGTTGGGATATCACAATATCTCTTATTTAATTAATGAATTTATATACTTGACAAAGGGTGGAAGGCATGGCCTTTTGCTTGGTGTTTTATTCCACTCTTGTCGCCTTAGTTTCCGTCATGTTGGTGTTATGTTCCTTTATTTTGCGTCCCTAACACGGTGTGGGTTTATGGGCCCCTCTTGACAGTTCGTTTTGAATAAAACTCTTCAAGCAAGGCCCAACATTGGGTCTACCATTTTCCTAATAACAACTAAAGTTTGCATAGGGAGTAATTAACCCGAGGATTCTTAATCAACAACATGGGCCAGTGCTCCTCATGAGTGTTGGTCCAAACTAGAGCACTGTGAGGGGCCGCCCCAGGGCAACCTGGGTTATTTTGGCACTTGTACGCATAGCTCATCCGCCGCAGCCTGAGACGAGATACGTGCGGCTACTATCAGGGTGTCGGCATGTCGGGAGGTCTTGCTAGACTTGTTTTACCATTGTCGAAATGTCTTGTGCACCGGGATTCCGAGTTTGATCGGTTATTCCGAGATGGAGGATTGTCTCCGTGGATCGTGAGCTTGTCATGGGCTAAGTTGGGACACCCCTACAGGGTATAAACTTTCGAGAGCCGTGCCCGCGGTTATGTGGCAGATGGGAATTCGTTAATATCTTATTGTAGAAAACCTTACACTTTACTTAATTGAAATGCGCCAACCGCATGTGTAACCGTGATGGTCTCCTTTCGACGGAGTTCGGGAAGTGAACACGGTTGGGTTAAGTTTGAACGTAAGTAATCAGGGTCACTTCTTCATCATTACTAGTCTATGTCTATTGCGTAGTTTCTCATCTTACTCTTGTACTCGTAAGCTAGCCACCATATATGCTTAGCGCTTGCTGCAACTCCACCTTATAACCACATCCTAAACATAAGCTGAAATAGTCTTGATCTCGCGGGTTTTTGAGATTGTTGAGTCCTCGTGACTCACGGGTACTACCAAAACAGTTGCAGGTGCCGATGATACCAGTGCAGGTGATGCCACCAAGCTCAAGTGGGAGTTTGACGAGGACCTTGGCTGTTACTATGTTTTGTTTCCTGATTACCAATAGTGGAGCCCAGTTGGGATGATCGGGGATCAATTATTTGGGGTTATCTTCTTTTCACTTGGTTTTGTCCGTAGTCGGACTATGTGTGTACTCTGAATGATGTATGAACCATATAATCTTTGTGTGAAGTGTCGATTGTAAGCCAACTCTATTTAGCCCTTTCTTGTTCATTACATGGGATTGTGTGAAGATGACCCTTCTTGCGACCATACCAAAATGCGGTTATGCCTCTAAGTCGTGCCTCAACACGTGGGAGATATAGCCACATCTGGGGCGTTACATCGATCCCCATCTTACGGACAGTATCTTGATAGATCAAGTTGAGACTGCTTCCTCCGTCCATAAGGGCTCTAGTGAGGTCGTATCCGTCAATGATTGGATCAAGAACCAAGGCGGCCGAACCCCCGTGACGGATACTGGTTGGGTGGTCTCGGCAATCAAAGGTGATCGGACAGGCTGGCCATGGGTTAAACTTGGGAGCGGCAGGCTCTACGGCATAGACGTCCCGTAGTGCGCGTTTGCGCTCCCTTTTGGGGATATGAGTGACATATATCATGTTCACTATCTTCACCTTGGGGGAAAACTACTTCTGACCCCTGGTGTTCGACTGATGGGGCTCGTCATCGTCTTTGCTTGGAGGCCCTTTTCCCTTGTGTTCGGTATTTATCTTACCAGCCTGTTTGAAAACCCAACAATTCTTGTTGTTGTGAACACAGGCTTATTGGGTGTGCCATGAATCTGATAGGGCCTCTCAAGGATTTTATCTAAGCTGGATGGCCCGTCTTTATTGCCTTTGAAAGGTTTCTTCCGTTGACCAGACCTAGGACCGCTGAATCCGGCATTGACTGTCGTATCGTTTGTGTCGTCGTTGTTGTTGTTGTTCCGAAGTTTGTTTTTATTACGACAAGGTTTACCATTGCCGTCCTGCACCTTAGAGGTGCCGGGGTCACCCGAGCTATTGCTTCTACGAGCCAACTAGCTTTCTTCACCCGTACAGAAGTGGGTCATGAGTGTCATTAAGGATGCCATGGTCTTCGGCTTTTCCTGCCCAAGGTGTCGAGCGAGCCATTCGTCGCAGACGCTATGTTTAAAGGTCTATAAGGCTTCGGCGTCCGAACAGTCTACGATCTGGTTCTTTTTAGTTAAGAACCGATTCCAAAGCTTGCAGGCTCATTCGCCTGGCTACTGAATTATGTGACTCAAGTCGTCAACATCCGATGGCCGGACATAAGTTCCCTGAAAGTTTGCCTGAAAAGCATCTTCCAAGTCTTCCCAAGTTCCAATGGAATTTTCTGGGAGGTTGTTTAGCCGGTGTCGTGCTAGTCCTTTCAGCTTTAGAGGAAGATATTTAATGGCGTGGAGATCGTCTCCTCAAGACATGTGAATGTGGAGAAGAAAATCTTCAATCCAGGCGGCCGGATCCGTCATTCCATTGTATTGTTCGATGTTTATGGGTTTAAACCCTTCCAAAAATTGATGTTCCATGACCTCATCGGTGAAGCATAGGGGGTGTGTGGCCCCTCTATATCGCGCAATGTCGCGGTGGAGATCGGCTGACATCTGAGTTCAGTTCTGATCCCAAACATAGTAATGGTCGTTGCGCCAGGCTTCATAGCCATTGTCTCGCGCCGACGCATGGCCCCTTGATCCATAGATTGATCTAGCCTGACCAGCTTTATTTGCTAGGTCACGTTACAAGTCATACATGTATCCTGCGGCTGTCATCTCCCTGCCTCTTCGGCGAGGGGGTGCGGGTTGGTGTTTGGCTTGATATGCCATTTTATCCCGCCCATGTGGTGGTCGGTCTGGTTGGTCTTCTTGATTATACTTCGATAGTATTGGCTCAAGGGCTTCATCGTCAAATTGTGGCAGCAGCTTGCGCTTAGGGTGGCTTTTAACAGGTCGCTCGTGGCTGTATTCCTCAGCGTCCAGGACCTTAGTCCATCTTTCATTTAGCGTATCTTGCTCGGCTTTGAGCTGCTGCTGCTTCTTCTTCAAGCTCCAGGCCATAGCAATGAGTTGTCGCTTGAAGCGTTCTTATTGAGGGGTTCCTCTAGGACGATAAAATCTTTGTCATCGAGGCTAACATCCTCTTCGGTTTGTTGCATATAGTTGTTGTCTTCCGAATCTTCGTGATCAGCGTGGTTGGGACTATATTCACCCTCTTCCCTTTCGTCTTGTCCGGATGTGGGCTCGACGGGGTATTAGGGATCTTTGGCGTTGCTGGAGTCTCATCATCTCCGGTGTTGGTATTGTTGTCATTAGCCGGCGTGATCGTGAGCGGCGCCGCTGACGTCGACACTTTGGTGGTTTATCGACGGGTTTGTCCTCATTTGGGCTTGGGTTATCCTGGCTGTTCTTTTTATCTGAATGTCCACCATGTACACATCGTAGGTTGAGGTGGCCGTCCAACACCCCGTGACGGGTGCGACTTGGCTTGGTTCGGCGTCGGCATCGTCGTCCATGATGTCGATGTCTTCGGACACATAGTCCAACATATTAGTTAAGACCTCGACAGTGGCTATTAAGTGGGTGGTGGGTAGGGAATAAAATTCCCCGCTCTCAGCCCCCAGTCCAAGCTGGGTGGTTGGTGGTGGGTGGGGTATAGTTCAGAGGTAAGGCCTCTGTGATGGCGAGAGACTACATCAAACCCAATGCTTCATCTAAGAGCGGAAGTGGGACCGGGAACTGCGGATCTGCTGGGCTAAGTTCGGCATGGGATGCCTGATCAGACCCGCTGAGTGCAGACCTCGGCAGTTCGGGATGGTTGCCCAGATCCAATTCTAGGATTGCATCTGGGTCTTCGGTCGGGAGTTCCACAAGGGGAAGAAGTCCGGCAGGGCTCACGCTCCCGTCTTCAGACAATGAGACCTGCCCCGGATGTAAGGCTAAGGTGGGTGTTGGAGTTGACCCCTGGACGGGATCTGACAAGGGATCCGAAGAGTCTTCTTGGCAGGGACATAGAGTGGAGGTCGAGGCCGCGAACCCATTGAAGATTAGGTCTCCTCGGACGTCAGCAACATAATTCATGTTTCCAAACCTGATCTGGTGGTCGGGGGCATAACTATCGACCTGCTCGAGGTGGCCGGTCGAGTTGGCACGAAGCACAAATCAACCCAACACAAAGACCTACCTAGGGATAAAGGTTTCCCTGGAGGCAGCATCATCGTTGATGAAGAGATGAGCCATTGATCCTTTTGTCGACGATACAGCGGAGTCAAAACCGGAAGATCTTGTGTAGGGGGGCCCAAGTTGTATGTCTGAGCACTAATGGTGACTATGGACAAGGGACACAGTGTTTACCTAGGTCCGGTCCCTCTTAATGGAGGTAAAACCCTACTCCTGCTAATTATATTCGAGGGTATAAGGGTTACAAGAGTAGATCTACCTCGAGATCGATTCAGCTAACCCTAGATCAGCTAACCTAGTAATGTTGTGATCCTGCCTACAATCTACCCTCCATTTTATATAGACACCAGAGGGGCTTAGGGTTGTACAAAGTCGGTTTTACATAAAGGAATAACATATCCGGACACCTATACTTGCCATCCACGCATACGGGAGTCCCCACCGGACACAAGAGGTGATCTTCTTCCTTGTATCCTGGCAACCCATCAGTCCGGCCCACATCGATAGACTGGTCGCCCGAGGACCCCCTAGTCCAGGACTCCCACACCTTGCTGAAAACCACTTGTCATTTCTTTCTGCTCCTCATTGGGTTCAACATTCTTAATTATCAAAAAGGCTACAGTTAATCTCATATACTTGTGGGTCATCAAGGCTATTTTCCGGCGCCGTTGCCGGGGAGTGAAGCGCTCTTGGTAAGTGGAAATTGGTAAGGAAACATTATTACTACATGCTGAAATTTATTGTCAGTTGCTACTATGGAAAACAATCCTTTAAGGGGTTTGTTCGGGGTATCTTCACCTCGGCCGGAACCACAATTAGTTGCCCCTCAACCTACTGCACCTACTGAAAATATTGAATATGAAATTCCTTCGGGTATGTTAGAGCAACTGCTAGCTAATTCTTATGCAGGAGATGGAACCGAACATCCTGATATGCACTTGATATATGTGGATGAAATTTGCGGATTGTTTAAGCTTGTAGGTCTGCCCGGAGATGAAGCTAAGAAGAAGGTTTTCCCTTTGTCTTTGAGGGGAAAAGTGTTGAAATGGTATAGGCTATGCGATGATATTGGATCTTGGAACTGGAACCATTTGAAATTGGAATTTCATCAAAAACAATTATCATATGCATCTAGTTCATCGTGATCGGAATTATATATATAATTTTTGGCCTCGTGAAGGATAAAGTATCGCTCTAGCTTGGGGGAGTCTTAAGTCAATGTTATATTCATGCCCCAATCATGAGCTCTCGAGAGAAATTATTATTTAGAATTTTTATGCTCGGCTTTCTCGTAATGATCAATCCATGCTCGATACTTCTTGTACTGGTTCTTTTATGAACAAAACTATTGAATTTCTACGGGATGTTTTAGAAAGAATTAAACGCAACTCTGAAGATTGGGAACTCGACGAAGGTAAAGAGTTAGGTATTGAACCTAAGTTTGATTGTGTTAAATCTTTTATGAATATCATAGCTTTCCAAAAGTTTAGCACTAAATAATGACTTGACTCTCAGCTAGTAGCTTCCGTCTGTGAATCTTTTGCTACTCATGTTGATCTCCCTAAGGAGAAGTGGTTTATATATCACATAC
>NW_025233777.1:0-7727 GCF_018294505.1 Triticum aestivum | reverse complement strand
GAGGAAGAAGCGGTCCGGTGGGGCGGCCGAGGACGGGGAGGTCGAGGTGGAGGGCAGCGGTGGCGGCTCCGGCGACGTGGTCCAGGGTGGTGGCATCGAGGTCGATCCCCTGATCCAATCGGGGGGGCAGAGGAGGGGAGCATGGGGATTGTGGGGGGGGAGTGGGAGGTGCTGCGGTTGGTGGGTTAGGGTTATGGGGGGATAAGGGGAAGAGAGGGTGGGCCGGCCGCTGGCCTGGTTGGCCTAGATGGCCAGATGGGCCATTTGGCCCAGGTAGAGGGGGTGGCTTTGCCCCCATTTCTTTATTTTTTTAGTTGTCTCGTTTTCTGTTTTTGTTCTTTTACTATTTTATTTTATTTAGTTTTATAAATCACAACAGTTGTGCCTAAATTTGTATCACTAATTATACCTCTACCACAAAAGTTTAAACCTCCAATAAAAATAGTTTAACATTTTATTAATTATAAAAGGCGTTCAAATAATTCTTTTGCTACTGTTTTATTTATTTTAAGACACTCAAACACTTTTAAAGATGTTGGTTTCTCCACCTTTATTACTTATGCATTATTTGTCACAACGAGAACAATTCGGTTTTAATATTTGAAAACTTTTATTGTTTGCCTTTGTTTTAAATTTGAAAGTTGAACTGGGTTTCGAACTGACTCGAGATTATCAACAGTAATCGAGGTGACGTGGCATCATTACTAGAGGGTTACTGTAGCTTAATTACCCGGGCGTCACAATTCTCCTCCACTACAAGAAATCTCGTCGCGAGATTTAGGAGGGGAGTAAGGGGGAAAGTTCTGGTTACGATATTCTAACGGATCTTCTCGAAGAAGTTAATCCCTTTTGTTGATGTCTTCAATTCTTTATTCCAATGCATCATGATAAAGTTGTCGTCCTTTCTTCGGGAGCTCCATCGTACTTATGAAAGGATAAGGGGCAGCTCAGCTATGACAGAAGGGAAACAATCTGGGGTTAACCCATGAATGAGCAAAAGATTATCTCTCGAGTTGAACATATAAAATACATCAAGAGTAAGGTACGAAGGTACAATAAGAGGTTCCAAGCGAATAGATAGTTGCTCGAAGTCTGAACCAGAGTGAGAAAGGGGTTCAGAGTAGCGAGAGTAAGTATTGCGTCTGATACCAGAATAGAGCACTAGGAAGGTGGCCCATGAATTAAATACAAAGCCAAGCGTGGGGAATAACCATTAGAATCAGAGTTGTACAGGAGAGTCAGGTTTTGATCCTGTGGAACTGTGGGTTATGGGCCCACCATGTGGGTTAAGAGTAGGAAGGCAATGACGTCTTACACGATCATGTAAGCAAGGCATGTCAGAGGGTAGTCTGTCAGTTATGTCGGCAACAACATCGGTACCAATGGCGAGGGACGAAGAGAACCATTTTCCTGCTCGTTGAAACGAGGCGGACCAATAGGCAAAGTTCTCGTCCATCGGTGGTTACCGGAATGTCATCAACAATAGTAACAGGGTCTTGCTGACAGAATTGTACACCGAGGTGTTTACATAAGCAAGAGAATATTACTGCTTAGATCATATAGATCACAAGAAACGTTAAACCAACCAATGGAAAGGAAAATACGATTATCAAATTAAACAGAACAATGGAAAGGAAAATGTGTTTAAACACATTATTCAAGGGTATATCCTTCCCAAGGACAAGCAGTGCATGATATCCATGACGGGATATAATGTAGAAAACTCCTTAAGTAGGGGAGAGAAATCTCATGACATTACCCATACAACGGTGTTTGGATAATTGAGCAGGAAACATTTAGCATTGGGCTTCAAATGTTCTTGTTGAAAATCGGAGTACCATATACATGCTTCGAGATAGCATTGACATGGTCATCAGGTGAAGATCAGACTCTGGAAACACAAAGGATCCATCAGGAATAACTTTTAGAATAAGTCTTACAATTTCCTTATGGAAGAATGGATAGCCTTGCTGAAAAGGAATCTATAACAATAGGGCCTCCGGCCAGGTGTGCTAGGCATGGCATCATATTACCGGGTCATCAAAGGACCAACATCATAACTCCTGGCAAGTTGTCCCAACCATCATATCTGACCGAGATTCAGATCCGATTGGTGTCATGATACCTCAAACTTAGGATACCTAAGAAGAAAAGGTGCAACACAAATTGTCGAGATGACATTGTAAGATTCTCGGGAATTGAACTATGGAAGCGAGTTCCGAAACAAGAGTTCATCATTAAATCAAAGAGAGGATGAGGCGGTGGCTGATGGTCTCAGCGACAATCCATCAAGATTTGCAAAAGATGGATCTCCACAATTATGTGAACAAGGAGATAACATTTAACAGATCAAATGATATAATGATTGATGCTCGAGGGAAACATACACAATTAATCACTGGTTGAAAGTGCACCCGAAATATGGGCTTAGGTAGCAAGATCAATGTTAGAATGGTGATTCGATAACCAATGGTCTAAGAATGAAATGTCGACCATTAACTTCAAAGCAATAGGGTTGCTAGAAGTACAGAATCCAAGTAGCATGGTTCACGTGTTGGTATCCCGGTTAGAATCAACACAGGGACCACGAAAGAATGGTGAGGGTGAGAAGTATCACAATACCAAGAATTCCTTAAGAGGTGGAGCAGTCCTCACAACATCCTTGAAATAAAAGATGGTAATACTCCAAGGTAAATAAAAACAAATGCTGGATAGCAAGGAACTCAAGGTATAACACAAAACACGGACAAGTTTGTGTTGAATGGAAGGCAATAAAGTGGTCGATGATAAGACAAATCATCGAGGGAAAGGATGGTATTTCTCATCATGAATTCTTGATACCCTAGAAGAGCTCAAAATGTTGATGATGATCATGACACATTTGTCCAGAGGTTTCATGAAGATATAATCGCTCATCGACGACATCAAGCAAAAGGAAGGATGGAGCGAAAAGTCATTAAAACCACGGATACGACACAAACTCGGGATCAAGCTTGTTGTTCAAGGTGAAATGATATGACGAGGAGAGTCGATGTAAGCTTAGCTCATCATCCAAAATTGTGCTTCGAAAAGAAGGACCAGATAGTACAGTTAAAAAGTTGCACGATAATGATATAGCCGATAAGGCTAGGAATGACGTGATCGGGTACAAACTCGTACTTAAAGAAGATTACTAAGAGTTGTTGAACCGTAGTGCGGACTCGGTTCAGTTATCGATGTCTTTGAGTGTTTAATAACTCAGAGCCCATGAAAAATCGTAATCAGTGAGAATGTAGTACTTGATGAAGAACTCATAAGGAGTTATGCAGTTCCAAGATAATCTCGAGATACCAGGGGGTAATACTCGACGACAGTCCAAAGTAGAGCTTGGACTGGGGTATTGCTCTAAAGAAGATAAGTGCTTAAACTTGCACGAGAAATGGTATTTCAAGGAGATCATGGTCGGAACCACGATTGCAAAAGGCCAAATCCCAGATATAAGAACTTATACCAAGGGAATAATTTATTTAAGAGAAGCTTTAATGATACGATCTACATCATGTCCATGGGCATGAACACAAAGTTCAAGGTCGACTCCCACTTCTTCAATGCATAACCTTTCATTCACTTCTCTAGATAAAAATGATTTCAGTGTCAAAACCTACCTGGTGAATTATCAAAGGAGTATGACCCCTGAAAACTTTCGAGTTCACACAGATTAAGGAAGGCATAGGTTCAACCCATCGGGGCTTCTTAGAACATATACCACAACTTCAGGGGTAAATAACACAAGCTCGAAAGCATAGCATGTTTGACAAAGCAGAGGATACACTTTACCAAAGGCATTATGTATCCGAGAGAAGACTCACAGAGTTATTGCATATGGGGGACACTGCCGGATAATAATCCAAGAAGAGGTCTGGTGGTCTACAACGGAGCTGATGTGAGTATTGGTACCCTATCAAAGGAAGCAGGAATGCAAGTGCATCGGATTATAGAGACAACTGACTAACTCACAGCTCAAATGCAAAGGAATTATGAATTCCAAGACAAGGGATCAGAAGCAATGCTCTGATTAAGGATGGATAAGTTGAATAGCCTTAGGGGTACAACCGACGGCAATTTGATGGGTCGAGATCCAACTCATGTTCAAAATGACGTCTGAGCCGGAAAGATAATTTAGAAGGATCAACTGATGATTGCATGCTTTCACACACATGTTGAATTGATAGGATCAAAATGACGGTGTCTAAGGATACTAACGAATTTTGCCAGACATATGGAAAGCATCCATAATGCAAGCAGACAAGTATTGCAGAGCAATAAGCTACTAAGGATTCCTGGAGGATCGAATAGTATTTCGAAGACCAATGAAACACATGAACAACTGGGGAATGAGCGGATACTCGATAAGTGCGAGAATTATCCGTAGGGGTATTCAGGTGGTGAGAAACTGCAAGGCAGTAGGCACAAAGTATTCCCGGGGTATCTTGCTATAACAAGATCAACGGGGAATGATTGTATGAATGTCAAGTGTATGCAGTTTCCATAGGGGTTGACGGTGGAAGGAAATCGCAAATGCGATGGCACAAAGACTCGAGATAACATCGTAGAGTAACAATGGTATCTTCTAGTGCAACAGGCGATCATCTGAAGTGAGGGGCTCTCCGGGCGAAAGTACTTTCGAGAACCTAAAGTTAGTTTTGTTTTTAGCAAAATCATTTAACCCGAATAGAAGAGAGATTAGAGTCCCAGAGTATAGGTCAGGAAATAAAAGATCCTAACACCACCCGATGGCGACGTGGGCCCAGGGGCCGCACAGCCAAGTTAGTAAAACAATTTTCATCAACTAGACTCAACTTCGGCCAAGGAGTATGGAAAGGGGATTCCTACAGGCATTCGGCTCTGATACCAACTTGTGACGCCCCCGATTCAATCGTACACTAATCATGCACGCAAACGTGTACGATCAGGATCAGGGACTCACGAGAAGATATCACAACACAACTCTAAAAACATAAATAAGTCATACAAGCATCATAATACAAGCTAGGGGCCTCGAGGGCTCGAATACAAGTGCTCGATCATAGACGAGTCAGCGGAAGCAACAATATCTGAGTACAGACATAAGTTAAACAAGTTTGCCTTAAGAAGGCTAGCACAAACTGGGATACAGATCGAAAGAGGCACAGGCCTCCTGCCTGGGATCCTCCTAAACTACTCCTGGTCGTCGTCAGCAGGCAGCACGTAGTAATAGGCACCTCTGATGTAGTAGGAGTCGTTGTCGACGGTGGCGTCTGGCTCCTGGACTCCAGCATCTGGTTGCGACAACCAGAAAGAAAGGAAAGGGGGGAAAAGGGGGGAGAAAGCAACCGTGAGTACTCATCCAAAGTACTCGCAAGCAAGGAACTACACTACATATGCATGGGTATATGTGTAAGGAGGCCATATCAGTGGACTGAACTGCAGAATGCCAGAATAAGAGGGGGATAGCTAGTCCTATCGAAGACTACGCTTTTGGCAGCCTCCGTCTTGCAGCATGTAGAAGAGAGTATATTGAAGTCCTCCAAGTAGCATCTCCAATAGCATCGCATATAATAATCCTACCCGGCGATCCACTCCTCGTCGCCCTGTTAGAGAGCGATCACCGGGTTGTATCTGGCACTTGGAAGGGTGTGTTTTATTAAGTATCTGGTTCTAGTTGTCATAAGGTCAAGGTACAACTCCGGGTCGTCCTTTTACCGAGGGACACGGCTATTCGAATAGATAAACTTCCCTGCAGGGGTGCACCACATAACCCAACACGCTCGATCCCATTTGGCCGGACACACTTTCTTGGGTCATGCCCGGCCTCGGAAGATCAACACGTCGCAGCCCCACCTAGGCACAACAGAGAGGTCAGCACGCCGGTCTAACTCCTATGGCGCAGGGGTCTGGGCCCATCGCCCTTTGCACACCTGCACGTTGCGAACGCGGCCGGAAGCAGAACTAGCCCCCTTAATACAAGTGCAGGCTTACATTCCAATCCGGCGCGCGCCACTCAGTCGCTGATGTCAAGAAGGCTTCGGCTGATACCACGACGTCGGGATACCCATAACTACTCCCGCGTAGATGGTTAGTGCGTATAGACCAAATGGCCAGACTCAGATCAAATACCAAGATCTCGTTAAGCGTGTTATTATGAAGCAACCGCGAACGTCGACCAGGGCCAGGCCCACCTGTCTCCTAGGTGGTCTCAACCTGCCCTGTCGCTCCGCCACAAAGTAACAGTCGGGGGCCGTCGGGAACCCAGGCCCACCTCTACCGGGATGGAGCCACCCGTCCTTTCAGCCCCCACATCGGGATCACTTGCGGGTACTCAACGAGCTGACCCGACTTTAGTCACCATCTGTAGTATGTATATATGTATAGTATATACCCGTGATCACCTCCCGAGTGATCACGGCCCAATAGTATAGCAAGGCAGACTGACAAGAATGTAGGGCCAATGATGATAAACTAGCATCCTATACTAAGCATTTAGGATTGCAGGTAAGGTATCAACAGATGTAGCAACAATGTCAGGCTATGCATCAGAATAGGATCAACGGAAAGCAGTAACATGCTACACTACTCTAATGCAAGCAGTATAGAGGAGAATAGGCGATATCTAGTGATCAAGGGGGGGGCTTGCCTGGTTGCTCTGGCAAGAAGGAGGGGGTCGTCGGTGACGTAGTCGACCACAGGGGCATCAGCATCGTCACGGGGTCTACCGGAGAGAAGAGGGGGAGAAACAGTAAATATATAGCAAGCAAGTGCATAACAGGACAAAAAGCAGAGCTAGACGTGTTCTAACGCGGTATGAGGTGATACCGGTGAAGGGGGGAAACATCTGGGAAAGTATCCCCGGTGTTCCGTGTTTTCGGACAGATGAACCGGAGGTGAAATGTTGCAGGTTCACTATGCTAGGGACGCGTGGTGGATGAACGGGCTGCATATCCGGATCCGTCTCATCGTCCTGAGCAACTTTCATGTTGAAAATAATTTAATCCGAGTTACAGATTAAAAGATATGATTTTCTAAAGATTTTATTAATTTCTGGAATTTAATTAATCATTTAATTTAATTCGAAATTGGATTTATGACATCAGCATGATGTCATGCTGACGTCAGCAGTCAACAGGGGTTGACTGGTCAACCTGACCAGTGGGTCCCACTGGTCAGTGACACATTTTAATTAAGCATTTTAATTAACCTAATTAGTATTAATTAGGGATGGGCCCCGCTGTCATTGACTACTTAATTAACTAATTAACAGATGAGGTTAATTAGGTAACTAATGTGTAATTAGTTTGATTAGTTATTTAATTTAATTAATCAAAATCAATTAAGTTAATTATTTAATTAATTTTATTTTTATCCTTAATTATGTTCTGGGGCGGGCCCCACATGTCATAGGGCCATAGGGGCCTAACGGGCGTGCGGGCTCACGGGCACGGCCACGAGCGCCCACCGGGGCGAGCCCAAGCGATGGCCTCGGGCGCGGCCAGTGGCGCGGCCGCTGGCGACAAGGAGGCGGCTAGGGGCGGCGAGGTAGCGGGATGGCGTGCACGTGGTCTCGGCGAGGTGCAGGCGCGGCAGCCGTCAGCGGGGAAGGCGGGAGCAGCGCACGGGGGCTGCAGGCGTGGGCGGCAACAGCCGCAGGTGGCACGAGCGGCGACGGGCGCGACGGGGCGCGCGGATAACGCGCGGGTGCGCGCGTGCTCACC
>NW_025233776.1:0-7728 GCF_018294505.1 Triticum aestivum | reverse complement strand
TTCTAGTATCGAGTTGTAATCCATGAGTTGTAAGTAAATAGAAGTGTGATGATCATAATTATTAGAGCATTGTACCTTAAAAAAAGATAAAGGCCAAATAAAAAAAGAAAGTCCAAATAAAAAATAAAAAAAGAAGAAAGGCCAAATAAAAAAAGAAAGGCCCAAAAAAGAGGGGACAATGTTACTACCATTTTCCACACTTGTGCTTCAAAGTAGCACCATGATCTTTATGATAGAGAGTCTCTTATTTTGTCACTTTCATATGCTAGTGGGAATTTTTCATTATAGAACTTGGCTTGTATGTTCCAACAATGGGCTTCCTCAAAATGCCCTAGGTCTTCGTGAGGAAGCAAGTTGGATGCACACCCACTTAGTTTCTTTTGTTGAGCTTTCATACATTTATAGCTCTAGTGCATCCGTTGCATGGCAATCCCTAGTCCTCATGTTGACATCAATTGATGGGCATCTCCATAACCCATTGATTAGCCTCGTCAATGTGAGACTTTATCCTTTTTTGTCTTCTCCACACAACCTCCATCATCATATTCTATTCCACCCATAGTGTTTATCCATGGCTTACGCTCATGTATTGCGTGAGAGTTAAAAAAGCTGAAGCGCGTTAAAAAGTATGAACCAATTGCTTGGCTGAAACCGGGGTTGCGCATGATGGGAGCATTTATTGTGACGAAAATGAAGCATGGCCTAACTATATGATTTTGTAGGGATAAGCTTTCTTTGGCTATGTTATTTTGATAAAACATGATTACTTGTTAGTATGCTTGAAGTATTACTATTTTTATGGCAATATGAACTTTTATCTTGAGTCATTTGGATATGAGAATTCATGCCACAATAAAGAAAATTACATTGAGAAATATGCTAGGTAGCATTCCACATCAAAAATTCTGTTTTTATCATTTACCTACTCGAGGACGAACAGGAATTAAGCTTGGGGATGGTTCATACGTCTCCAACGTATCTATAATTTTTTATTGTTCCATTCTATTATATTACCCGTTTTGGATGTTTATGGGATTTACTCTACACTTTTATATCATTTCTGGGACTAACCTATTAACCGGAGGCCCAACCCAAATTGTTGTTTTCTTGCCTATTTCAGTGTTTTGAAGAAAAGGAATATCAAACGGAGTCCAAACGGAATGAAACCTTCGAGAGAGTTATTTTTTGGAACAGAAGCAATCCAGGAAACTTGGAGTAGATGTTAGGGAAGCTTCGAGGTGTCCACGAGGGTCCAGGGCGCGCCCCCCACCCTCATGGGCCCCTCGTGGCTCCCCTGACCGACTTCTTTCACACACACACACACACACACACACACACACACACACACACACACATATATATATATATCCATATACCCCGAAAACATCCAGGAGCACAATAGATCGGGAGTTCCGCCGCCGCAAGCCTCTGTAGCCACCAAAAAACCAATCGGGACCCTATTCCGGCACCCTGCCAGAGGGGGAATCCATCACCGATGGCCATCTTCATCATGCCGGCGCTCTCCATGACGAGGAGGGAGTAGTTCACCCTCGGGGCTGAGGGTATGTACCAGTAGCTATGTGTTTGATCTCTCTCTCCTGTTCTTGAGGTGATACGATCTTGACGTATCCCAAGCTTTGCTATTATAGTTGGATCTTATGATGTTTCTCCCCCTCTACTCTCTTGTAATGGATTGAGTTTTCCCTTTGAAGTTATCTTATCGAATTGAGTCTTTAAGGATTTGAGAACACTTGATGTATGTCTTGCCGTGCTTTTCTGTGGTGACAATGGGATATTCACGTGATCTACTTGATGTATGTTTTCGTGATCAACTTACGGGTTCAATGAACTTATGCATAGGGGTTGGCACACATTTTCGTCTTGACTCTCCGGTAGAAACTTTGGGGCACTCTTTGAAGTTCTTTGTGTTGGTTGAATAGATGAATCTGAGATTGTATGATGCATATCGTATAGTCATACCCGTGGATACTTGAGGTGACATTGGAGTATCTAGGTGACATTAGAGTTTTGGTTGATTTGTGTCTTAAGGTGTTATTCTAGTACGAACTCTATGATAGATCGAACGGAAAGAATAGCTTCGTGTTATTTTACTATGGACTCTTGAATAGATCGATCAGAAAGGATAACTTTGAGGTGGTTTTGTACCCTACCATAATCTCTTCGTTTGTTCTCCGCTATTAGTGACTTTGGAGTGACTCTTTCTTGCATGTTGAGGGATAGTTATATGATCCAGTTATGTTATTATTGTTGAGAGAACTTGCACTAGTGAAAGTATGAACCCTAGGCCTTGTTTCCTAGCATTGCAATACCGTTTACGCTCACTTTTACCACTTGTTACCTTGCTGTTTTTATATTTTCATATTACAAATACTCATATCTACCATCCATATTGCACTTGTATCACCATCTCTTCGCCGAACTAGTGCACCTATACAATTTACCATTGTATTGGGTGTGTTGGGGACACAAGAGACTCTTTGTTATTTGGTTGCAGGGTTGCTTGAGAGAGACCATCTTCATCCTACGCCTCCCACAGGTTGATAAACCTTAGGTCATCCACTTGAGGGAAATTTGCTACTGTCCTACAAACCTCTGCACTTGGAGGCCCAACAAGGTCTACAAGGAGAAGGTTTCATAGTAGACATCAGTAGCTCCAGCTGGTGGGGCTTCCGGTTGTTAGGTCTCGGCCTGGCTGTCGGCGGCGGCCGAGGTGGTCTCCGGCTGATCACCAGCCGACGCCGGCTCAAGCCGAGTCCGGCTGGTCGCTCCGCCGTCTGGTGCGACGTAGCTGCCATCCTCGTCCTCATCGTCCTCATCGCCTTCGTCACTGGAGACGATCTCCTCTGCCGAGTCCTTCACGTCCGATGGGTTCAGAATGAACCAAGATGGAGGAACCACGGCACCGTCGTGTCCCCGCTCCGGGACAAAGAGACCAACGTAGACTAGTTGGCGAGAGCCGACGCTAGGATGGCGATGTCCTCGCACTCCACCGCCAGCTCCGGCAGCGCCACCTGGCGGAAGTTCGCCAGCTACGCCAGGCGCACGCCGGGGTACTAGGCCCAGGTGAACTCCAACGCCTTGGCAGCCCCAGCCCATGCCGCGGAGCTCTTCCAGGCTTCGAGCCGGTTTGCCACCACCTCCAGCCAGTCGGCCGTCCGACTGGGAGTCCGCGGGATCTGACTGCCTGGCCACAAGCCCTCCAAAACATGCGACCCGGCACGCTGAAGACGGCGGAGCAGGCGGCGCATTGGCTCGAGGCGCATCCGGACGGCCATGAGCTATTCGCCCAAGGTCTGAGGCCGGTCCTTTGTGATCTCCTTGCCCTTGCACCGGTACTCCTCGTGCTGGGCCTCGATGGCCATGCAGATGGTGACGGAGTGGCCCGGAAGGAACTCTATCCACAAGAAGACAAAGGTGTTAGAAGACGGCCTCCGGCAGCAGCCGGCAGCGAGCAATCGGAATAGAAGGAAAGAGGCGTATCATCGAGCATGTCCTCGATCACGGAGTAGCAGTCCATGGAGGAGCTTCTCCTTCTCGGCCCAATCTGTGCGCTGTGTCTCGAACTTGGCCCTGAGCTGCTCCTCGTCCGCCTTCAACTGCTGGACCTACTGCCTGTGCCGTTCGGCTTGCTCCGCCAGGTCCTTCTCCAGCCGGTCGCACGCTAAGTCCGCCTGGTCGCGCTCCTGCCCCATAACCCGGAGCTGGTCTTCGAGCTCAGCCATGCACTGAACCAGCTGGGCGGCAGCCGCTGCAAAAAGAAGACCAAAGGCGTCATCATCTACTTCAACAAAAATGAAAACAAGCCTACCAAAGAAGATCCAGCCGGACTGCTCAGCAGTCAGCCCGAATCTCAGGGGCTACACCCAGTGGGTGCGCTAGTGTTCCCTGATACGTCTCCGTCGTATCTATAATTTTTGATTGTTCCATGCCAATATTATTCAACTTTCATATACTTTTAGCAACTTTTTATACTATTTTTGGGACTAACATATTGATCCAGTGCCAGTGCCAGTTCCTGTTTGTTGCATGTTTTACGTTTCGCAGAAAACCCATATCAAACGGAGTCCAAACGGGATAAAAACGGACGGAGAATATTTTTGGAATATTTATGATTTTTGGGAAGAAGAATCAACGCGGGACGGTGCCCGAGGGGGCCATGAGGCAGGGGGCGCGCCCCAGGGGGTGGGCGTGCCCCTGACCCTCGTGGGCACCCCGTAAGGCGGTTGCTGCTCTTCTTTTGCCGCAAGAAAGCTAATTTCCGGAGAGAAAAAATCATGTTGAAGGTTTTAATCCAATTGGAGTTACGGATCTCCGGATATATAAGAAACGGTGAAAGGGCAGAATCAGAAAAAACGCAGAAACAGAGAGAGACAGAGAGACAGAACCAATCTCAGAGGGGCTCTCGCCCCTCCCACGCCATGGAGACCATGGACCAGATGGGAAACCCTTCTCCCATCTAGGGAGAAGGTCAAGGAAGAATAAGAAGAAGGGGGGCTCTCTCCCCCTCTCTCCCGGTGGCGCCGGAACGCCGTCGGGGTCATCATCACCGCGATCTACACCAACACCTCCGTCATCTTCACCAACATCTCCATCACCTTCCCCCATCTATCTACAACGGTCCACTCTCCCGCAACCCGCTGTACCCTCTACTTGAACATGGTGCTCTATGCTTCATATTATTATCCAATGATATGTTGCCATCCTATGATGTCTGAGTAGATTTTCGTTGTCCTATCGGTAATTGGTAAATTGCTATGTTTGGTTAATTTGCTTGTGGTTATGTTGCTGTCCTTTGGTGACCATCATATGAGCGCGCACGTGGATCACACCATAGGGTTAGTTGTATGTTGATAGGACTATGTATTGGAGGGCAAGAGTGATAGAAGCTTCAACCTAGCATAGAAATTGATGCATACGGGATTGAAGGGGGACCAATATATCTTAATGCTATGGTTGGGTTTTACCTTAATGAACGTTAGTAGTTGCAGATGCTTGCTAATAGTTCCAATCATAAGTGCATAGAATTCCAAGTCAGGGATGACACGCTAGCAGTGGCCTCTCCCACATAAAACTTGCTATCGGTCTAGTAAAGTAGTCAATTGCTTAGGGACAATTCCGCAACTCCTACCACCACTTTTCCACACTCGCTATATTTACTTTATTACTTCTTTATCTAAACAGCACCTAGTTTATATTTACGTGCTCTTTATATTCTTGCAAACCTATCCAACAACACCTACAAAGTACTTCTAGTTTCACACTTGTTTAAGGTAAATCGAACGTTAAGCGTGCGTAGAGTTGTATCGGTGGTCGATTGAACTTGAGGGAATATTTGTTCTACCTTTAGCTCCTCATTGGGTTCGACACTCTTACTTATCGAAAGAGGCTACAATTGATCCCCTATACTTGTGGGTTATCAAGACCTTTTTCTGGCGCCGTTGCCGGGGAGTCATAGCGTGGGGTGAATATTCTCGTGTGTGCTTGTTTGCTTTATCACTAAGTAATTTTTATTTGTTGTTCTAAGTTGTTCTCTATCTTTAGTAATGGATATGGAACACGAAATACCAAAAAAATTAGGTTTACTTGCTACTCATGGAGATGGGGAACCTCCTAAAACCCTCGATGCTCATTATGTGAAAGATATTATGTACTACTTTAATAATCCTGAGAAAACCCCATTCAATTATGTTATGGGAGACACGTTAGATCAACGTGAATACTTTAGGTATTATTGCTTCACTCCAAAAGGGAAACTGATGTAGGGTGGAACCCTAGAACGTCGATCTTTCACGTTTGGAGGGGATCCTACAGGAGAACACGAAGAACGCGCGGAAATCACAAAGGGGAACACGGGGAAAACAAGAGAGAAACACTAAACCGACATAGAATCAATCACACGAGTGCTAGACATCACACACATAAGGTAGCACAAGGTTCAAGATCAACAAAGGAAAGGATACAACGGAACCGTTCTTCTCCGAGAGGAGGCCTTGATGTTCTTCCCTAGAAAGGGGTCTTGAATCCGCTTGGGGATCTTCTCCGAAGAGGCCGTGAACTCTGAGGAGAAGTATCCAAGTGTATGAGCAAAGGCTCTCACACAAAATGAGCTAATCCAATGCTAACCCTAGAAAGAGGAAGGGGAAGGAGTATATATAGTCTAGGGGGGCGAAGAGGTACATGGGCTTCGGCCCTTCACTGTTCACACACAGGCGGAGCCGGATGTCCGGGCATCGGGCCGGATGTCCGGGCCAGGATGCCGGATGTCCGGGCTGGAGGGTTGAACTTCTGTGGTTCCTGGTGCGAGGCGCCGGATTTCCGGGGCTTTGGCCGGATTTCCGGGCTGAGGCCGGATGTCCGGGCTGGACGCCGGATGTCCGGGCCCTGGAGACTTGGCAGACTTGGCTGTTGCTGATGGAGAAGCTCCAGGGGCCGGATGTCCGGGGCCTGGGCCGGATGTCCGGGGCCTGGAAGGTGATCTTGTCTGTTTCAGCTGGTTCTCTTCATCCGCGGAGTGGGCAGCTTGTCCGTCTTCACGTGCATCCTTGGGAGGTCCTTCTTGACACCTAATCATGCATAGTATATCGGACTTAGGTAGTAGCCATGTCTCGAGAGGATCATATGAGATATCACTTAGGAGAGAAGTCACCTCGCTTTCGAGAGCTCTAGCACGTGCTCTAGTCATGGGTCCTCTTGAGGCTTGGTGAGACAATGGTAGGTCCATGGGGATGACCAAGGGATGCTCCACATCATCTCCCCCCCCCCCTTGTGAAAGATCCGACCTCAGATCAAAATCCTCATCACCATGGTATGGGGAGAGATTGGAGACGTTGAATATGTCGCTCACATTGTACTTGTCGCATGGGAGGTCGATCTTGTAAGTGTTGTTGTTGTAGCGTGCGAGCACCTTGAAGGGTCCATCGGCTCGAGGGAGAAGCTTGGACTTGCGTTCGTTGGGGAAGCGGTCCATGCGAAGGTGTAGCCACACTAGGTCTCCAATGTTGAATATCATGTGTTTCTTGTTGTTGTTGAGCTTGGACGCTAGTCGTTGTAGTTGGCGCTCGATTGTGTGCCTTGTATCTTCATGCATCTTCTTGATGTAGCTTGCTCGTGCACTCACATCCATGTTGGTGCGCTCTTGTAGAGGGAGAGGTAGAATGTCCAATGGGGACAACGGGTTGAATCCGTAGACGACCTCGAAGGGGGACTTGCCGGTAGTCGAATGTCTTGCATGGTTGTAGGCATACTCGGCGATGGGTAGACACGATTCCCACTCCTTGATGTTCTTCTTGATCAACACGCGAAGTAGAGTGGATAGTGTCTGGTTCGTCACCTCCGTTTGGCCGTCGGTTTGAGGATGGTATGCGGATGAGAACAAGAGCTTGATTCCGAGCTTGGCGCATAGAGTCTTCCAAAAGTAGCTCAAGAACTTGACGTCGCGGTCGGAGACGATTGTCTTTGGTACTCCATGGAGGTGCAAGATTTCCCTACAAAAGAGATTTGCAACATGTGAAGCATCGTCTATCTTGTTGCAAGGAATGAAATGTGCCATCTTAGAAAATCGGTCCACAACGACAAACACGGAATCCTTTCCATTTTGAGTTCTAGGCAAACCAAGTACAAAATCCATACTAATGTCTTCCCATGGTTGACCTGGAATAGGAAGAGGCATGTAAAGACCATGAGATTGAGCTTTAGACTTAGCTTTGC
>NW_025233775.1:0-7729 GCF_018294505.1 Triticum aestivum | reverse complement strand
AAAAAATTCCAAGATTCAAGAACTAGCTAGGAACGGTCATTCCCGCCGTTTTGACCGCATTTTTAAACGGGTATAAAAAATTCAAAAAAAAATCAAAAAATTGGGAAACCTTCGCATTGTGTCATTATATGTGGCCAAGTTCCCAGGAAAAATAACAAACTTGTAATACGACAATTATTTTAAAAAAGTGTTCTCGGAAATGAGCTATCATCTCTCAAGATTCATGACTTTCAAGGCAAATGATCAAACTTATGGCCACATTCGTGGCATAGTTTGTTCAAATGATCTCATATTGTACACAAGGGTGCATATTGGAATGACAAACAATATTGCCTAAGGAAGTTTTCATTTTCTTTGGACGAAAAAACCATTTTTCATTTTCCGAGTGCCCGAAAGGAGGTTTTTTGTGAAGGAACTACCAAATAATTGTTGCAAAATTGGACCAAATCATTTTTCTAAAATACTAAGTCATATTTAATGCACAATTGACCAAATGGTTGGGTGTAAAAAGTTTTGATCCACCTCTCATGAAAAAGACAAATTTCCGCCGATTTAGTTGGAAGCGGGTCAAATTTGAACTGCAGCTGCCTCATAGTTTGCTATTTGTTTTTTCCAAAAATAATTTCTAGGTACATAAGTACCTATTTAATCAGAGAAACACCAAAAAAATTCCAAGATTCAACAACTAGCTAGGAACGGTCATTCCCGTCGTTTTGACCGCATTTTGGAACGGGCATCAAAAATTCAAAAAAAATCAAAAAATTGGGAAACCTTCGCATTGTGTCATTATATGTGGCCAAGTTCCCAGGAAAAATAACAAACTTGTAATACGGCAATTATTTTAAAAAAGTGTTCTCAGAAATGAGCTATCATCTCTCAAGATTCATGACTTTCAAGGAAAATGATCAAACTTATGGCCACATTCATGGCATAGTTTGTTCAAATGATCTCATATTGTGCACAAGGGTGCATATTGGAATGGCAAACAATGTTGCCTAAGGAAGTTTTCATTTTCTTTGGATGAAATAACCATTTTTCATTTTCCGAGTGCCCGAAAGGAGGTTTTTTGTGAAGGAACTACCAAATAATTGTTGCAAAATTGGACCAAATCATTTTTATAAAATACTAGGTCATATTTAATGCACAACTGACCAAATGGTTGCGTGTAAAAAGTTTTGATCCACCTCTCGTGAAAAAGACAAATTTCCGCCGATTTAGTTGGAAGCGGGTCAAATTTGAACTGCAGCTGCCTCATAGTTTGCTATTTGTTTTTTCCAAAAATCATTTCTAGGTACATAAGTACCTATTTAATCAGAGAAACAGCAAAAAAATTCCAAGATTCAACAACTAGCTAGGAACGGTCATTCCCGCCGTTTTGACCGCATTTTGAAACGGGCATAAAAAATTCAAGAAAAATCAAAAAATTGGGAAACCTTCGCATTGTGTCATTATATGTGGCCATGTTCCCAGGAAAAATAAGAATTGTAATACGGCAATTATTTTAAAAAAGTGTTCTCAGAAATGAGCTATCATCTCTCAAGATTCATGACTTTCAAGGCAAATGATCAAACTTATGGCCACATTCGTGGCATAGTTTGTTCAAATGATCTCATATTGTGCACAAGGGTGCATATTGGAATGGCTAACAATGTTGCCTAAGGAAGTTTTCATTTTCTTTGGACGAAAAAACCATTTTTCATTTTCTGAGTGCCCGAAAGGAGGTTTTTTGTGAAGGAACTACCAAATAATTGTTGCAAAATTGGACCAAATCATTTTTCTAAAATACTAGGTCATATTTAATGCATAACTGACCAAATGGTTGGGTGTAAAAAGTTTTGATCCACCTCTCATGAAAAAGACAAATTTCTGCCGATTTAGTTGGAAGCGGGTCAAATTTGAACTGCAGCTGCCTCATAGTTTGCTATTTATTTTTTTCAAAAATCATTTCTAGGTACATAAGTACCTATTTAATCAGAGAAACACCAAAAAAATTCCAAGATTCAACAACTAGCTAGGAACGGTCATTCCCGTCGTTTTGGCCGCATTTTGAAACGGGCATAAAAAAATCAAAAAAAATCAAAAAATTGGGAAACCTTCGCATTGTGTCATTATATGTGGCCAAGTTCCCAGGAAAAATAACAAACTTGTAATACGGCAATTATTTTAAAAAAGTGTTCTCAGAAATGAGCTATCATCTCTCAAGATTCATGACTTTCAAGGCAAATGATCAAACTTATGGCCACATTCGTGGCATAGTTTGTTCAAATGATCTCGTATTGTGCACAAGGGTGCATATTGGAATGGCAAACAATGTTGCCTAAGGAAGTTTTCATTTTCTTTGGACGAAAAAACCATTTTTCATTTTCCGAGTGCCCGAAAGGAGGTTTTTTGTGAAGGAACTACCAAATAATTGTTGCAAAATTGGACCAAATAATTTTTCTAAAATACTAGGTCATATTTAATGCACAATTGACCAAATGGTTGGGTGTAAAAAGTTTTGATCCACCTCTCGTGAAAAAGACAAATTTCCGCCGATTCAGTTGGAAGCGGGTCAAATTTGAACTGCAGCTGCCTCATAGTTTGCTATTTATTTTTTCCAAAAATCATTTCTAGGTACATAAGTACCTATTTAATCAGAGAAACACCAAAAAAATTCCAAGATTCAAGAACTAGCTAGGAACGGTCATTCCCGCCGTTTTGACCGCATTTTTAAACGGGTATAAAAAATTCAAAAAAAAATCAAAAAATTGGGAAACCTTCGCATTGTGTCATTATATGTGGCCAAGTTCCCAGGAAAAATAACAAACTTGTAATACGACAATTATTTTAAAAAAGTGTTCTCAGAAATGAGCTATCATCTCTCAAGATTCATGACTTTCAAGGCAAATGATCAAACTTATGGCCACATTCGTGGCATAGTTTGTTCAAATGATCTCATATTGTACACAAGGGTGCATATTGGAATGACAAACAATATTGCCTAAGGAAGTTTTCATTTTCTTTGGACGAAAAAACCATTTTTCATTTTCCGAGTGCCCGAAAGGAGGTTTTTTGTGAAGGAACTACCAAATAATTGTTGCAAAATTGGACCAAATCATTTTTCAAAAATACTACGTCATATTTAATGCACAATTGACCAAATGGTTGGGTGTAAAAAGTTTTGATCCACCTCTCGTGAAAAAGACAAATTTCCGCCGATTCACTTGTAAGCGGGTCAAATTTGAACTGCAGCTGCCTCATAGTTTGCTATTTATTTTTTCCAAAAATAATTTCTAGGTACATAAGTACCTATTTAATCAGAGAAACACCAAAAAAATTCCAAGATTCAACAACTAGCTAGGAACGGTCATTCCTGCCGTTTTGACCGCATTTTGAAACGGGCATCAAAAATTCAAAAAAAATCAAAAAATTGGGAAACCTTCGCATTGTGTCATTATATGTGGCCAAGTTCCCAGGAAAAATAACAAACTTGTAATACGGCAATAATTTTAAAAAAGTGTTCTCAGAAATGAGCTATCATCTCTCAAGATTCATGACTTTCAAGGCAAATGATCAAACTTATGGCCACATTCGTGGCATAGTTTGTTCAAATGATCTCGTATTGTGCACAAGGGTGCATATTGGAATGGCAAACAATGTTGCCTAAGGAAGTTTTCATTTTCTTTGGACGAAAAAACCATTTTTCATTTTCCGAGTGCCCGAAAGGAGGTTTTTTGTGAAGGAACTACCAAATAATTGTTGCAAAATTGGACCAAATCATTTTTCTAAAATACTAGGTCATATTTAATGCACAATTGACCAAATGGTTGGGTGTAAAAAGTTTTGATCCACCTCTCGTGAAAAAGACAAATTTTCGCCGATTCAGTTGGAAGCGGGTCAAATTTGAACTGCAGCTGCCTCATAATTTGCTATTTATTTTTTCCAAAAATAATTTCTAGGTACATAAGTACCTATTTAATCAGAGGAACACCAAAAAAATTCCAAGATTCAACAACTAGCTAGGAACGGTCATTCCCGCCGTTTTGACCGTATTTTGAAACGGGCATAAAAAATTCAAAAAAATCAAAAAATTGGGAAACCTTCTCATTGTGTCATTATATGTGGCCAAGTTCCCAGGAAAAATAACAAACTTGTAATACGGCAATTATTTTAAAAAAGTGTTCTCAGAAATGAGCTATCATCTCTCAAGATTCATGACTTTCAAGGCAAATGATCAAACTTATGGCCACATTCGTGGCATAGTTTGTTCAAATGATCTCATATTGTACACAAGGGTGCATATTGGAATGACAAACAATATTGCCTAAGGAAGTTTTCATTTTCTTTGGACGAAAAAACCATTTTTCATTTTCCGAGTGCCCGAAAGGAGGTTTTTTGTGAAGGAACTACCAAATAATTGTTGCAAAATTGGACCAAATCATTTTTCTAAAATACTACGTCATATTTAATGCACAATTGACCAAATGGTTGGGTGTAAAAAGTTTTGATCCACCTCTCGTGAAAAAGACAAATTTCCGCCGATTCAGTTGGAAGCGGGTCAAATTTGAACTGCAGCTGCCTCAGTTTGCTATTTGTTTTTTCCAAAAATAATTTCTAGGTACATAAGTACCTATTTAATCAGAGAAACACCAAAAAAATTCCAAGATTCAACAACTAGCTAGGAACGGTCATTCCCGTCGTTTTGACCGCATTTTGAAACGAGCATCAAAAATTCAAAAAAAATCAAAAAATTGGGAAACCTTCGCATTGTGTCATTATATGTGGCCAAGTTCCCAGGAAAAATAACAAACTTGTAATACGGCAATTATTTTAAAAAAGTGTTCTCAGAAATGAGCTATCATCTCTCAAGATTCATGACTTTCAAGGAAAATGATCAAACTTATGGCCACATTCGTGGCATAGTTTGTTCAAATGATCTCATATTGTGCACAAGGGTGCATATTGGAATGGCAAACAATGTTGCCTAAGGAAGTTTTCATTTTCTTTGGACGAAAAAACCATTTTTCATTTTCCGAGTGCCCGAAAGGAGGTTTTTTGTGAAGGAACTACCAAATAATTGTTGCAAAATTGGACCAAATCATTTTTATAAAATACTAGGTCATATTTAATGCACAACTGACCAAATGGTTGGGTGTAAAAAGTTTTGATCCACCTCTCGTGAAAAAGACAAATTTCCGCCGATTTAGTTGGAAGCGGGTCAAATTTGAACTGCAGCTGCCTCATAGTTTGCTATTTGTTTTTTCCAAAAATCATTTCTAGGTACATAAGTACCTATTTAATCAAAGAAACACCAAAAAAATTCCAAGATTCAACAACTAGCTAGGAACAGTCATTCCCGCCGTTTTGACCGCATTTTGAAACGGGCATAAAAAATTCAAGAAAAATCAAAAAATTGGGAAACCTTCGCATTGTGTCATTATATGTGGCCATGTTCCCAGGAAAAATAACAATTGTAATACAGCAATTATTTTAAAAAAGTGTTCTCAGAAATGAGCTATCATCTCTCAAGATTCATGACTTTCAAGGCAAATGATCAAACTTATGGCCACATTCATGGCATAGTTTGTTCAAATGATCTCATATTGTGCACAAGGGTGCATATTGGAATGGCAAACAATGTTGCCTAAGGAAGTTTTCATTTTCTTTGGACGAAAAAACCATTTTTCATTTTCTGAGTGCCCGAAAGGAGGTTTTTGTGAAGGAACTACCAAATAATTGTTGCAAAATTGGACCAAATCATTTTTCTAAAATACTAGGTCATATTTAATGCACAACTGACCAAATGGTTGGGTGTAAAAAGTTTTGATCCACCTCTCGTGAAAAAGACAAATTTCCGCCGATTTAGTTGGAAGCGGGTCAAATTTGAACTGCAGCTGCCTCATAGTTTGCTATTTATTTTTTTCAAAAATCATTTCTAGGTACATAAGTACCTATTTAATAAGAGAAACACCCAAAAAATTCCAAGATTCAACAACTAGCTAGGAACGGTCATTCCCGTCGTTTTGGCCGCATTTTGAAACGGGCATAAAAAATTCAAAAAAAATCAAAAAATTGGGAAACCTTCGCATTGTGTCATTATATGTGGCCAAGTTCGCAGGAAAAATAACAAACTTGTAATACGGCAATTATTTTAAAAAAGTGTTCTCAGAAATGAGCTATCATCTCTCAAGATTCATGACTTTCAAGGCAAATGATCAAACTTATGGCCACATTCGTGGCATAGTTTGTTCAAATGATCTCGTATTGTGCACAAGGGTGCATATTGGAATGGCAAACAATGTTGCCTAAGGAAGTTTTCATTTTCTTTGGACGAAAAAACCATTTTTCATTTTCCGAGTGCCCGAAAGGAGGTTTTTTGTGAAGGAACTACCAAATAATTGTTGCAAAATTGGACCAAATAATTTTTCTAAAATACTAGGTCATATTTAATGCACAATTGACCAAATGGTTGGGTGTAAAAAGTTTTGATCCACCTCTCGTGAAAAAGACAAATTTCCGCCGATTCAGTTGGAAGCGGGTCAAATTTGAACTGCAGCTGCCTCATAGTTTGCTATTTATTTTTTCCAAAAATCATTTCTAGGTACATAAGTACCTATTTAATCAGAGAAACACCAAAAAAATTCCAAGATTCAAGAACTAGCTAGGAACGGTCATTCCCGCCGTTTTGACCGCATTTTTAAACGGGTATAAAAAATTAAAAAAAAATCAAAAAATTGGGAAACCTTCGCATTGTGTCATTATATGTGGCCAAGTTCCCAGGAAAAATAACAAACTTGTAATACGACAATTATTTTAAAAAAGTGTTCTCAGAAATGAGCTATCATCTCTCAAGATTCATGACTTTCAAGGCAAATGATCAAACTTATGGCCACATTCGTGGCATAGTTTGTTCAAATGATCTCATATTGTACACAAGGGTGCATATTGGAATGACAAACAATATTGCCTAAGGAAGTTTTCATTTTCTTTGGACGAAAAAACCATTTTTCATTTTCCGAGTGCCCGAAAGGAGGTTTTTTGTGAAGGAACTACCAAATAATTGTTGCAAAATTGGACCAAATCATTTTTCTAAAATACTAGGTCATATTTAATGCACAATTGACCAAATGGTTGGGTGTAAAAAGTTTTGATCCACCTCTCGTGAAAAAGACAAATTTCCGCCGATTCAGTTGGAAGCGGGTCAAATTTGAACTGCAGCTGCCTCATAGTTTGCTATTTATTTTTTCCAAAAATCATTTCTAGGTACATAAGTACCTATTTAATCAGAGGAACACCAAAAAAATTCCAAGATTCAACAACTAGCTAGGAACGGTCATTCCCGCCGTTTTGACCGTATTTTGAAACGGGCATAAAAAATTCAAAAAAATCAAAAAATTGGGAAACCTTCTCATTGTGTCATTATATGTGGCCAAGTTCCCAGGAAAAATAACAAACTTGTAATACGGCAATTATTTTAAAAAAGTGTTCTCAGAAATGAGCTATCATCTCTCAAGATTCATGACTTTCAAGGCAAATGATCAAACTTATGGCCACATTCGTGGCATAGTTTGTTCAAATGATCTCATATTGTACACAAGGGTGCATATTGGAATGACAAACAATATTGCCTAAGGAAGTTTTCATTTTCTTTGGACGAAAAAACCATTTTTCATTTTCCGAGTGCCCGAAAGGAGGTTTTTTGTGAAGGAACTACCAAATAATTGTTGCAAAATTGGACCAAATCATTTTT
>NW_025233774.1:0-7731 GCF_018294505.1 Triticum aestivum | reverse complement strand
TAGCCACCGGGTCAAAGCTGGCTTGCTGCAGTTAAACCCCACCATCCCTTTGTTGATAATGATGCATATGTAGATAGTTCTGATGTAAGTCTTGCTGGGTACATTTGTACTCACGTTTGCCTATTTTATGTTTTTGCAGAGAGACTTCGGTCTCGCTAGTAGTTTCACGTGGACTTCGACGTTTAGCTTGATACCTCAGCTACGATCTTGTGCCCTCGGCAGGATCTGATAGATAGTCAGGCTTCTCAGCCTTTTTCATTTATAGTTGTCTGTACTCAGACATGATAGCTTCCGCTTGTGCTTTGACTTGTATGCTCTGAGTGTTGGGTCATGAGACCCATGTTTGTAATATCTCGCTCCTCGGAGCCTATTGAATAAACTACTTGAGTCGTAGAGTCATTTTGTGATGCCATGTTGTATTGCACATATCGAGCATATTGTGTGTATGTTATTGAAATGCTTGGTATGTGTGGGATCTGACCATATAGTTGTTTATCTTTAGTAGCCTCTCTTACTGGGAAATGTCTCCTAGTGTTTCCACTGAGCCATGGTAGCTTGCTACTGCTCCGGAACACTTAGGCTGGCCGGCATGTGTCCTTCTTCGTTCCTGTGTCTGTCCCTTCGGGGAAATGTCACGCGATGAATACCAGAGTCCTGTTAGCCTGCTACAGCCCGGTTCACCGGAGTCCTGCTAGCCCAGTGCTACAGCCTGGATTCACTCGCTGATGACCGACATGTTCGATGCTGGGTCATGGATGCCTGTCCCTGTAAGTTTGTGCCACTTTGGGTTTACGACTAGCCATGTCAGCCCGGGCTCCTTATCATATGGATGCTAGCGACACTGTCATATACGTGTGCCAAAAGGCGCAAACGGTCCCGGGCAAAGGTAAGGCGACACCCGTGGGAATACCGTGCGTGAGGCCGCAAAGTGATATGAGGTGTTACATGCTAGATCGATGTGGCATTGAGTCGGGGTCCTGATAGCGTTGGTATCAGAGCTTGACTGCCTGTAGGATTACCAAGCCAAACTGGTCGAAGTTGAGTTTAGAAATTCTTTAGTTATATAAGGGAATTGATTGTGGGATGGAACGTAAGGCTCTTTTTACTCCTTATACCTTATGCCCTTCTGATCTGAGTCATCATCTTCTCCTCTACGGGGATTAAGAACTAGGCTATCTCTTCTTTCTATTAGGATCACGTGTTACTAATCCGTAGACTTATAGATTGTTGGATTAAGCCTCAGTTCAGTTCCTACTATTTCTGTATGTTAACTGTTGATCTCGAAACCTTGATATTGTGCTTCTGAGTGGTTATGCCACCATTTTTGTGAATGTCTCAAATCTTTTCTGAGCATTTACAGTCGTTATGCTGTCCGAGTCACCCCACGTTTCTGAATAGTCTGAAGCATTTGCAAAATTCCTTCCTCCCATTCCGATGTTCCTTTGGGCCAGATTAACCACACTAATCGGTGAGTTGAGGTACTCCGTTACCTTGACATATATGTTGGAGATACTATTATGGCCCTAGGTGTTTAGGGAGTCACCTAGTAATCTAGCAATGTTTTGTGATCCCCAGTGTGATGATTCTGGCTTTTATTCTCGAAAGCATCCCGTGATGCCACTTAGTAGTAGGTATTCTATTCCTTGGGCTTTGAACCCGAGATTCACTCTACTTACTTCATGTTGATAGTGTTTGCTAGTTCCTTTAGGATAGTAGTAACCTTTGCGATAGTCCTCGAGGTCCGTGGTATTTCCTTCTTCCAAATACTATGAACCGCTTATGGCAGATGTTTATTGGATCAAAAGATCACAATTAGAGTACTCTTGAGGAGTTCTCCATTCATAAATCGTGACTCTGCCAGTTCTACTTTTCTGCATGGGTTATCCGGAAGAAACATGTGGAATTCGTTCGACATGCTAAACCATGCATCCACAACTCAGAAAATCATATGTTCCTTGAGTTGTCTCTCTTTAGTTGCATTCTGACCCTCGTCTATCAATTGATAGCCAAGAGTATGCGTGCGTTCGTTTATCGATGCCTATTACTCTTGTGGTCCGTCAAGCCATTCTATCACAGAATGACTAGGAGAAACAAACTCCAGTACCTCTTCCATATCCAGGATTGGGTCAGAGAAGTTGTGCTCCGCAGATCAAATTGCTAATCCAGCTTTCGTTCTGTTCTACCTTGGAGTATTACCATCTTTAAATCGGGATTGTTATAGGGATTGCACGCCATCCCATGAACTCTTGGTACAGTGATACTTCTTGCCATCACTGTTCATTCCTCGGCCCTCGTGTTGATGCAACCGGAATACCGACAAATGAATTGTGATGTGTGAACTCAATACTCCTAGCAACCCCATTGCTTGGTAGTTAATGGACAATAATCTTATTCTTAGTATGTTGGTTATTGAATCACCATTCTAAGATTGATCGTGCTACCTAGTCCTTATTTCCTGGTGCACTCTTTGATTGATGAGTTAGGATTTTGTCAAGTCCTCGCTCATTTGATCATATCATCTTGCCCTGAAAAGCAAGATTGTTCTCGAGCTTAGTAACATATCGGTGGTTCGTGATTTCCGAAGATCTTCTCGGAAGTATTACCAGGTCGTCACCTGACCGTTATGTTGAGCTCGTGATCAAGTTGGTTTCTTGTGAACCACTCTTTCTCCAAGAATCTGTGTTGGATATCCCTGAGCTAGTTGGTTAAGTTAGACAACGACTTGGAGAGTTGGAAGATAAAAGCTTGCCTGACTTAGTTCGTTCCAAAGGGATATTCTTGTGTAGTGTGTGTTGAAGAAAGATGATATCTTCATCGATTGGTCCCTGTGATCAGTTGCTGGATCTATTGTCTTATCAATCCTTTGATTTGAGTGTGGGCTATCGTCAAATCAAATCAGAACCAACGATATTCGTAATGTTGTCTTACTCGTGGTTGATTCCTCGAGCATACACCATTATATCTTTGGTCTGACCAATGCTATCACCGTGTTCACTTAACTATGGAATTCCTTTTAAAAGGAAACCTAGATGAATTGTTGTTGAGCCCATTGACAACATCCTTATCTCCTCCATAATTTTGTTGAACATTAAGCTAGTGTTGGAAATTTTTGAAAGCATTTGTTCATGCTAGCTCATGAAGCATATGTTTGGATGAAGGTAGTGACTTCCTTTAATTCATGTGCATCTGATGCAAGTTGCCGCCGTGGATTCGAGAAAGTCAATGTTGTTTTCTTGTAATCATTCCAAATCAGTCATGCACACGTGCGAAGAATTCTGTGGTTTGAAGACTTGCAACCTTCAATCTATATGTGTCCCTAGCACACCAAGCCACTGATTGAATTGTTCAAGGAGAAGAAGTTCCTTCTTAAGAGTATACCTTATGCAAGGACTTCGATATCCTCGATGATGGTTCCCCTCCTGAATTCGGTAGTGTTTTATTATAAGACTACTTTGTGGTCATGCTTGTCTTGGACAACATGTTCACATGTTTGTAGCAGAACCAGCTCATGTTTTGGAGCTTGCTATCGTAGTTCGTCTCCCGAGAATCTCGCAACGTCATCTCGTCGATTTGTGTTGCAAACTTTCATTTTTCTTCCTAGACTCGATGAGTCTGGAATATCCTGACACCAACCAGATCTGAATCTTAGGCAGATATGATGGGTTGGAACATTTCCCAAGAACTATAATATTGGACTCTCGATAACCGGTAAGGTGGATGTCGTGGCCAACACACCCATCCGGTAGACCTATTATTATAGTATCTTATTTGATGGAATTGGCCACCTCCCCATAGGGATTTCGTAGGATTTACTCCCTAGTTGCCCCTATGGATCTTTGTGTTCCCGAAGTCCGACCTTTACTTGATGTTCTAGATACCAAACCATTTCAATGAATGGGATACACTAGCACATCAAGGAGAACATTAGAAGCGGAGTGCTAAATGTCTCTCGGTCGATCATCCAGATTCTATCTCCTTGGCCCCGTCAAGGGTGAAATCTGAGATGATGTTATCTTCCTTTGCATCTGCATCATCCATCATCATTCATCATGGTAGCAAGTTGTGTTGCCAGGATCCTTGACACGGATGTTGGTAAAACCTTGATGATTGTGGAAATGCTCAAGTTCTTGAAAGCACGTACAAGCGCTACGTGTTACGATCGGCTCTAACTAGGATTCCTCTCAGTTTCCTCGGCAATGTTATGACCTTTTCAACCAGTGAATTCACTCTTTATTGTTGGGTTCTTCCCCAGTTACCAGAATCATTCCTAGCATTTGCATTTTGTTCCTAGCTTGCACCGCCAATGTGCCATTCTACCATGGGTCTCTTCCATTTCCGGTGATAAGTAAATTCATCCATTGCGTTGTCTTCAACAAGGTAATCCACATCATCCAAGTCCGAGTATGCCATTCTACCGACCCCCTCCAAACGATTGCTGTGATTTGCCTTAGGCTGATATAGAGAGTCTCAATGATCTCTATATCAAAAGTAATTCTTTTTGCCACTTAAGATAATAATCTACGAATCACCCTCCTCCAGGATGTTTCGTCGTGGTATCATGGCAACTCAACTCCTCGCTACGTTGACAATCGTTTGCCACCTTCTTAAGTGTGGAATTATTGTCTACCTAGTGAACCTTCGTCATCCGTTTCTTTCCACCCCTCTTGATGTGTATCTCGTGTCTCAACCCGAGAGATGGTTCTAAGTCTCATTCCGTGAGTTAGTCCTGAGTTGTTCGACCTTCGAGAAGACCGATCCTTTTAGAGTTTTCCTTTCCTCTTCTTGTCATGATTAGCTGAAGTTCTCAGAGCAAGACGGCAAGACAAAGATGGTGTTCAAATCAACGTTCATTTGAAGTGCAACCTGGATCATGAAGATTGTACTAGTTTGCGTTTCCCCTTCATCCTACCCTACGCTTGAATCTCGAGACGAGATTCTTGTTTAGTGGGGGTGAGTTGTCACATCCCTAGCTTCTGGTAATGCACTAGGCTAGACCTCTTGCTGCATCATGTTTAAATTCAAATGAAACTTGAATTGAGGAATTTTCAAAGCCTCAGAAACCTCTAAAAATAACCAACATTTAAATTCTCTCAATGTGTCCAAGAAAATGTTCCTGATATCCTCTGGAAATATTGGCAAGAGGTAAAATCCAAACCAATAATTTTGGTGTCTCAGAAACATTTAATTTGGGGCATTTGAATTAAAGCAATAATTATTTGAATTGGATTTATATCTACTATTAAATAAATATAGGTCCAATAATTCTGAAATATTTTGTGGAGCATTGTTTTAATTCTTTTAGCTCCTAAAAATATTGTCAGAAGCAAAATAAATTGAATTGGTTTCAAAACCAAATTCAAAACAAACCTGCAAAATAGAAAACTGAAATAATTAGAAAAAGACAGAGAGAGAAGAGAAACCTTACCTGGCGCCACCACCGGCCCAGCTCCCCCAGCCGGCCCAGCCCACCTCCTCCTCCTTTGTCCTCTTCCTCCTCTGCCAGGAGGACGAACAGAGGCGAGGCGTGGCGCTCGCCGACGCTGCCTCGGCCACCTCCTGCTTCCCCCCTAGCCACCTCCTGCTTCCTCTCGTTGCCCTGGACCCCGTCCGCGACGCCACGCACCCCCCCCCAGGCCTCTCACTCTCTCCCCGAGCTCCTCTCCTCCTCTGGCTCTCTCGCGCGCAGCCACCGAACACACCCGCCGCCGCCGACGAGCTCTCTCGTGGCCACCGGCCACCCCTAGCCTCTCCGACACACCCACGAGCTCCGCCTCGACCCCCTCCTTCCTCCCCACCGACCCACGGCCCTCCGGAAGCCCTGCAACGCCGCCACCATCGCCGTTCCGTCGCCGGCCACCGAAGCTCCCCTCCGTCGATTCGCCGGACCCCGAGCCTCCCCTGCCTCGCCAGCAGCACCAGAAGAATCGCGGTGAGCCACTGAACCGTTCCCCTCTTCTTCCCATGCCGTTGGGCCGCTCTAGCCATTGCTTCCGCCGGACCCGAGAGCTCGCCGCCGCCGTGCCTCGTCACCACCGTGGCTGGAGCCGTTGCAGCTCGAAGCCGAGCACACCACCGCACCCAACACGTCTCCAGGAGCCCGTAGCCGCCACTAGCTTCCCTCCCGTGCCCCCGAACGCCAAACCCGACCTCGCCCGAGCTCCGGCCGCCGCCTCGCTCGCCGCCGTTGCTGATTCCGGCCACCCCCGCACCTCCCGTTGGTCCCCCTAGATGCGCACGGGCACGGGCTACCTTCTGGTGCCCTTCGCGCGTCCAGCCGCCGCCCGTAGCGCAACCCCGGTGAACTTCCGCCGCGTTTCGGGTCGCCGCCGGCCGAACTCCGGTGGCCAGTGACGTGGCGCTGTCATTAGCACTAATGACCCTGTTAAACTAACCCCGTGACGCTGACAGTGGGCCCCGTAGCGGGTCAAAGCCCGGGTCAACTCGGGATTAGCCCCTGTGTCACTGACGTGTGGACCCCACACGTCAGGTTTGACCTGGACCGCCCGTTGACCTGCTGAGGTCAGCATGAGGTCATGCTGACGCCATAATTCATTTTCTGGAATTATTTCAATTCTAAATAAATCAGAAAATTTCAGAAAATGACTAAAACTTCCAAAATTCATAGAAAATTAACCATAACTCCAAATTAAATAATTTATATATGAAAAGTTATCAGAAAAATTCAAGGAATCCATCTGTACCATTTTCATGCATGTTAGAACAACTTATCACTACTGTTTAGGGCAAATGAAGTAAATGGCATTTGAATAATCACATATGGAGTTTGAATTTGAATCTTGTATTCAAACCAACTTCATTTAATCTGTTGCTAGTTGCATTAGCTCAAACACATTCATTTTGCCATGTCATGATCATGCATCATATTGTGCATTGCATTGATTGTGTTCCCTTTTGTGTTGCCGGTATTTGTCCCCTCTTGATAGACGTGATACCCGATGATGTGATCGCTGACACTGATGAAGACTCAATGTTATCTTCAGAAGTGCCAGGCAAGCAAAACCCCCTTGTTCATTCCGATACAATCCTACTCTCTCGCTCCTGCTCTCTTTTAATGCATTAGGACAACACCGATTTATCTGTTACTTGCTGCGGTAGCTGAACCCCTTTATCCTTTGCATGACCTGTCATTGCCACAGTAAATAGATGAAACCCACTAGCATGAGTAGGAGTTGTTTGAGCCCTATTGTGCCTACTCATTCATGTTTGTTTGTCATGCCTGCTACTTCTTAGAGTTGAGTCAGGTCTGATTCATCGGGGATGAATCAGAGGCGTGTGAACATGTCCTACTATGTGTGAGCTAAGTGTGTGAACACGTTTTGGTAAAGGTAGCGGTGAGAGGCCATGTAGGAGTACATGGTGGGTTGTCTCATTGCAGCCGTCCTCAGGAACTGAGTTCTGTGTTTGTGATCCATGATTCAGCTACTACCACGCATTGGGCCCGAAACCAATGGACCCTCTCGGCTTCTTAATCACCCTTGTCCTCTGTCCAGGAGTTGCAAGTAGTTTCTGGTGTTTGTAGTATGCTAGAGGCCGTGCGCAGCGCTGACCGTAGGGGTGGGCTGTGATGCGGTAGGCACGTGGCACGGTGTACCGGGCGCCCGTTTGGTGTCTCGGGAACCCTGTTCACATCGTTTGGGGCTGTGAGCGAAACTCCGGCCGGATCTCCTCATGGATGGAACCCGAATAGGCGATAAACCTGGACTAGAGACT
>NW_025233773.1:0-7732 GCF_018294505.1 Triticum aestivum | reverse complement strand
GGCGTCGAAGCGGGCTCGGGGACGCGCTGGAGACGGCGAATTCGACGGCGACGGTGGTCGGAGCCCGAAGAGGGGAACGGCGACGTGGCGGCGATGCAGGGCTTCCGGGGAGCTGTGAAGCGGTGGGGAGGAAGAGGGAGTCGAGGCGGAGCTCCTGAGCTAGTCGGGGGAGCGAGGGGTGGTCGGAGACGGTGGCTAAGGCGAACGGCGGCGACGGTGGTGTTCGGCCGGGAGAGAGAGAGAGAGAGGGAGAGCCGGGGGAGAGTGAGAGAGAGCAGGGAGGAGGCGTGGCGTCGTCCAGGGACACCGAGACGAGGAGGGGAGGGCAGGCAGGCAGGGAGAGAGGTGGCGTGGCACGGTGGCCGTGCGCGCGCCGGCCACACGCCTGGCCGACTGGCGCCAGGAGGACGACGGCGGTGGTGGGCTGGGCTGGCGAGCTGGGCCGGCCAGCTGGCTGGGCCGCACAGGTAAGTTTTCCCCCTTTTTTTTCTATTTCTGTTTTATTTAATATATCTGCAACTTTGTTGAATTAAATAAAATTCCTAGGCAACTCCAAAAATCACCAAACTACTCCTGGTCCATAGTTGGATTATTTCCAACATGAAACATTTTAGTTTGGAGATATTTGAGCATTTAAATATTTTATATTATTTTAAATGCCCAAATTCAAATATTTATGATTTAAATCAAAAACCTTAGGATGGCCTAGGAAATTGTGCACCACTTTTGGCAGAGGTTCTGAACCAAGGCAAAAATGATGGGCATTTTAGAAGGGCATTTCAGGTTCATTGAAAAATTATTTTAGTAACCCTAGTTGGTTTCAGAGGGGACTGGGGGTTCTGTCATCCCCATTTCAAGTTTCTGATGAAAGAGTAAACATGATGCAACACTCTAATGCATGACTAGCTAGGGTGTGACAACTCACCCCCACTCAAAAGAATCTCGTCCCGAGATTTGGGTTCCTCCGCGAAGAAGGCGGGATATTCAAGTCGAAGACGATCCTCCCTTTCCCAAGTTGCTTCATCCTCAGAATGGTGCGACCATTGAACCTTGAGAAACTTGATATTATGACGTCGCGTGGTACGTTCGGCTTGATCGAGGATACGAATGGGGTACTCTCGATATGTAAGATTATCTTGGAGATCAAGCGTTTCGTGGTCCACTTCACGGATAGGATCCGAGAAGCAACGCCTGAGTTGAGAAACGTGGAAGACATCGTGAACTCTGGAGAGGTGCGGAGGTAGTTCCAGCTGGTAGGCAACTTCTCCTCGTTTGGCAAGAATGCGAAAAGGTCCAATGTAACGAGGAGCCAATTTGCCTTTGATACCGAAACGATGGGTTCCCTTCAGAGGGGTGACCCGAAGATAAGCCTTCTCGTCAACCTCGAAAGTCATAGCCTTATGTTTTCGGTCATATTGACTCTTTTGACGAGATTGGGCTGTTTTCAACTTTTCACGAACGATACGAACTTGTTCTTCTGCTTCCTGAATCATATCCGGGCCAAAGAATTGTCTTTCCCCGGTCTCTGACCAGTTAAGGGGTGTTCGACATCGTCGTCCATAGAGAACTTCAAAAGGGGCTTTACCCAAGCTAGATTGATAGCTGTTGTTGTAAGCGAATTCGGCAAATGGAAGGCACTTCTCCCAGTCCATTCCGAAAGAGATAACGGAGGCTCGAAGCATGTCTTCTAGAATCTGATTGACGCGTTCCACTTGACCACTCGACTGAGGGTGGAAAGCAGTGCTAAAGGAGAGACGGGTTCCCATAGCATTTTGGAAACTTTCCCAAAATCGAGAGGTGAAAAGACTTCCTCGATCCGAGTTAATTTCCAAAGGAACACCATGGAGAGACACTATTCGGGAGATGTACAAATCTGCCAGCTGACTAGCGGTTATACTCTCACGAACAGGTAAGAAATGAGCTACTTTGGAAAGACGATCGACCACGACGAAGATAGCATTATTCCCTCTCTTGGTCCTGGGAAAACCGGTAATGAAATCCATACCAATTTTATCCCATTTCCATTCAGGAATAGCTAAGGGTTGAAGGGTGCCAGCAGGCCGTTGATGCTCTGCTTTTACACGTCGACAGACGTCGCAATTTGCAATATACTGAGCAATTTCTCTCTTCATCCTAGTCCACCAGAACCTCTGGCGTAGGTCCTGATACATCTTAGTACTACCGGGATGAATGGTGAGAGGAGATTCATGAGCTTCCTTAAGGATCAATCGCCTCAGGTTGCGCACTTTGGGAACCACTAGTCGATCCCCGAAGTATACGCCCCCTTGATCATTAATGGAGAAGCAATTCGCAATTCCTTTCTGAATGTTTCTCTTGATGCGGGAGATTCCCGGATCTACCTTCTGTGCTTTGATAATTTGATCCGTAAGGGTAGGTTTTGCCACCAAGGTGGAAAGAAAACCTTGAGGTATAATGTGAAGGTTAAGCTTCCGAAATTCCTCATGGAGAAGCGGTTGACTTTGTTGTAACATCAGGTTGTTACAATAAGATTTACGACTTAGCGCATCAGCCATGACGTTGGCTTTCCCTGGGGTATAGGTTATTCCTAAGTCGAAGTCTGTGATCAATTCAACCCAACGTCTCTGCCTGAGATTCAAATCCGGTTGGGTGAAAATGTACTTCAGACTTTGGTGATCAGTGAATATTTCGCAACGATTACCGAGGAGGTAATGTCGCCAGGTCTTAAGTGCATAGACTACGGCTGCAAGTTCTAGATCATGAGTAGGATAATTCTCCTCATGTGGGTGCAATTGCCGTGAAGCGTAAGCAATTACGTGTCGATCTTGCATAAGGATGCAACCTAGTCCTTGTCGCGAGGCGTCGCAGTAGATAACAAAGTCCTTGGAGAAGTCTGGCGGTACCAGCACAGGAGCAGAAGTCAGGCGTCTTTTCAGTTCCTGAAAACTGTGCTCACATTGTGGAGTCCATTCGAACTTCTTATCTTTCTTGAGGAGTTCGGTTAGGGGTTTGGCAACCTTGGAGAAGTTCTCGACAAAGCGACGGCAATAGCTCGCTAAGCCTAGAAAACTCCGAACTTGCTTGACCGATTCGGGTGGGGTCCAATCAAGGACGGCTTGAACTCGCTCAGGGTTAACAGCAATACCTTTACCAGATATTACATGACCCAGATAGGTCACTTCTGGCAACCAGAATTCACATTTTGAAAATTTGGCATAAAGGCGATGCTCACGAAGTTTCTGCAACACTAGCCTTAGATGTTCGGCATGTTCTTCCTCGTTCTTGGAGTAGATGAGTATATCATCGAGATAAACTACGACGAATTTATCCAAATACTCCATGAAGATTGAGTTCATTAACCGAGAAAAGGTGGCTGGAGCGTTGGTTAAACCGAAGGACATGACGGTGTACTCGTATTGGCCATAACGAGTAACAAAGGCCGTTTTAGGAATGTCCCCGTTTCTGATTTTGATTTGATGGTAGCCCAACCTCAAATCCATCTTGGAGAAGACTGAGGATCCAGCGAGCTGATCATACAGATCGTTGATCCTGGGAAGCGGGTATTTGTTCTTGATTGTGACCAAATTGACAGGTCGGTAATCTACAACCATCCAGTCCGTACCATCCTTTTTCTTAACGAATAGGACGGGGCAAGCCCACGGAGATGAACTAGGGCGGATGAAACCCTTTTTCAAGGATTCATCGAGTTGTTTCTTAAGCTCGGCTAGTTCTAGAGGTGCCATTTTGTAAGGTCTTCTAGCAATCGGAATGGTTCCTGGAATGAGGTCTATTACGAACTCAACATCCCTGTCAGGTGGAACACCTGGCAATTCCTCTGGGAAGACATCCGGGAAGTCACGGACTACCGGAACGTCCTCAAGGTCTGGCAAAGGGCTGGCGTTAAGAGAATATAACTGTCGCTTGGCTATTCGGGTCAAGACATTGACTATCTTCCCCGAAGGATGGATGAGTTGAACAGTCCTAGAGAAGCAATCAATTTTGGCTTGATGAGCTGACATCCAGTCCATACCCAAAATGATATTAATATCCGAAGATTTAAGGGCTATCAGAGATGCAAGGAAAACAAGTCTGTCGACTTGGATCTCATTTCCATAACTTACCCTAGAGGTCTGCCATCTAGACCCAGGGGTAGAGATTTCCATAGTGGATGGCAAGTCACAGAATGCAACGTTATGCAAACGAGCATAATTTTCAGATATAAAGGAATGAGAGGCTCCTGTATCGAAAAGAACAGATGCCGGGTGGCAATTAACAAGAAGCGTACCGAGAACGACGTTGGGATCCTCTTGAGCTTCTTCGGCAGAGACACAATTGACATGGCCACGTGAAGCGGTGACCGGTTTGGCATGGAACACCTTCCCTGTCGGCTTGCCACGGCCAACAGCTTTAGCAGATTGATTGGGGTTGGTCTGGGGACACTCACGCATATAGTGACCAGATTCCCCACACTTGAAACAAGTCACGGAACTGGTACGTGGAGGAGCATTATTGGATGGACCCCCATAGGGCTTGGCTGGAGCAGACTGTTGAGCGGGGCGAGGCGCCTGGAAAGATGGCCTCGGTGTGAACCTGGGTGGCAGGGCGGTGTTGGGTACCCACACGCGGCGCTTCTGAGGACCAGCACCGGATGAGGAACCCGTATCACGGCCATGCTTGCGTGTTGCGTCATAGTCAGTCTGACCAGTTTCAGCACTGATGGCTTTGTTGACAAGTTTCGAAAAAGATGTGCACTCATGCAGACGGAGGTCGCGGCGAAGCTCAGGACTAAGGCCCTTACGGAACCTTGCTTGCTTCTTGGCGTCAGTAGAAACTTCCTCGGTTGCATATCGTGCAAGATTACCAAACTCCCTGCTATAGACATCCACAGAAAGTCGGCCTTGGGTGAAATTGCAAAATTCTTCACGCTTACGGTCCATGAGACCCTCCGGAATGTGATGTTCACGGAAAGCCTCGCTGAACTCAGCCCAAGTAGTGACATGGCCCGCTGGGCGCATAGCTCCATAATTCTCCCACCAAAGACTGGCGGGGCCTTCAAGATGATATGCAGCAAAGGTGACCTTGTCAGCCTCAGCTACCAGCGCGGAACGCAGCTTGTGAGAGATACTGCGAAGCCAGTCATCAGCGTCGAGAGGCTCGACGGAGTGGTGGAACGTGGGTGGATGCAATTTGATAAAATCACTGAGTGACACCACGTTAGCCCTCTGATGGTGTGCTGTATTCTGTTCAATACGCTCCAACAAACGGTTTGTCTCCCGCTTGTTTCTCTCAGCTTCCATCATCACCTCGGCTAGTGAAGGAGGATGAGGCAGATTTTCATTCCTGGCTTCACTGCCTTCGGCCTGCTCTTGAGAAGCAGGGTTGGCGCGCGTGTTGACCATCCTAGGTAAACAAGACAATGATTTAGTCAGAATGATAAAATTCCGACATAGGATACATAATGTAAGGAATAACTCGGAATGCAAGATGATCATCCGTATGACATGGTAGATACAGAAACTGCTTCTTTATTCCATCGTCATACACACCATACAAGGTTTAGTACAAGACCAAGCAAAGTACTAATACGGTGAAAGGAGGATTACATCTCATCGGAGGCATTCCAAGCTCCTATACATTATTTTTCTACACCTCCGGAAAGAGTACAAACTAGGACATATCCCACGAGTCACGCGAGACGATAGACGACACAGCTAGTGCGAACTAGGGATACTATCACTAACTCAGACCGATCCGTAGTAGTCCTCATAGAAGTCACCTCCATAGCCTGGAAGCTCAACATGTTCATCCGGAAACAGACGATCTCGCGGAGCTTGTGGACCATAGGGGCTAGGATGAGGTCTTGGACCAACAAACGGTGGCCTGCGGGGACCGCGAGGTGGGGTGATGCCTCCTACATCACGCCAAACCATCACGTCTGGCAGAGCAGATCTCACAGGATAGAGATCGCGCATATCTGAATATCCAGCTTGCACCGCCGGTGCGAACCGAGTCAAAGTAGCCCAGTGGTCAGCACGGGTATTGAAGAGCTCTAACCTTAAGGCCCGATTTTCACGGTCCTTATCCTCGAGCATCTCAGCAGTGGTGCGAGTCCGTGAATCCTCCTGAGTGGAGTCAGCATAGATAGCCTGGAGATACCCTTGTGCTCCCGGAAGTGATCCTGGCATATACCGGAAGTCAGAGTCCCGAAATAAACCAGATCTGACTCGCATAATGGTCATCATAGAGTAGGCGGCATCCTGCACAGCCATCTCGATAGTAACCCCGAGTCCATAGGAACAGTGAAGAGGCTCGGTGGATCCAGGATAAGATGGAAATATCCTGACAGTGCAGAGATACTGGCTTTGATTGAAATCTCGGAATTGCTCTTCGACCGTGTACTCAGGATACCAGCGATATCCAGCCTCAGTCATTACCCTGACCAACTTAGCAGTATGGCCGGGTACATCTAGGCATCGAGTCAGGCGAACCACTTGATTGAGGTCGTGAGTGGTCATCTGAAAGCACAATCATAATGCAAGGGCATTAGAATTTCTAGCAAAATTTCGGCAGCATAACAGCTGTAAATGCTCAAAAAGGATATTGAGACATTTGACAAAGGATTTCGTACACACTCAACATCATCACATCAAAGTTCTGGAACCATTCTAACAACATAATGTGGTAGTAGAACTGAACTAGGCTTGTAACCATCACACTTATAAGGTACTACTGATTAGTAACACGTGATCCTGATAAAGAGAACAGATCCTAATTCCTTAACCCCCGGTGGAAGAATGGACTGACTCAGATCAGAAAGTCATAGGGTATAAGGAGTAAAAAGAGCCTTACGTTCCAACCCACAAACAATTCCCCTACATATAACTAAAGAATTTCTAGACTCAACATCGACCAGTTTGGCTTGGAGAACCTACAGGCAGTCCGGCTCTGATGCCAACGCTGTCAGGACCCCGACTCGATGTCACATCGATCTAGCCGGTAACACTTCATATCACTTTGCGGCCTCACGCACGGTGTTCCCACGGGTGTCGCCTTACCTTTGCCCGGCACCATTTGCGCCTTTTGGCTCACGTATATGATAGTGTCGCTAGCATCCATATGATAAGGAGCCCGGGCTGACATGACTAGTCGTAAACCCAAAGTGGCACAGACTTACAGGGACAGGCATCCATGACCCAGCTTCGAACGTGTCGGTCATCAACAAGTGGGTCCGGGCTGTAGCACTGGGCTAGCAGGACTCCGATAAACCGGGCTGTAGCGGGCTAACAGGACTCCGGTACTCAAAGCGTGACATTTCCCCGAAGGGACAGACACAGGAACGAAGAAGGACACATGCCGGCCAGCCTAAGTGTTCCAGAGCAGTAGCAAGCTACCATGGCTCAGCGGTAACACTAGGAGACATTTCCCGGTAAGAGAGGCTACTAAAGATAAACAACTAGATAGTCAGATCCCACACATACCAAGCATTTCAATCATACACACAATATGCTCGATATGTGCAAATACAATGAAGCATCACAACATGACTCTATGACACAAGTACTTTATTTAAGGCTCAGGGAGCCATACATAACATACACAAAGGTACGGGTCTCACGACCCCACATACAAGTCATACAGTCATACAAACCAGCAGCGGAAGTAACTTGTCTGAGTACAGACAACTAGTAAAATAAAGAGGCTTGGAAAGCCTAGCTATACTACGTGGTCCTCCACAAGTTCAGGGTCACCACCT
>NW_025233772.1:5387-7734 GCF_018294505.1 Triticum aestivum | reverse complement strand
GAATCCCTTAGTCCTTGTGTTGTTCCTATTATTCTAGTGCCGAAAAAGGATGGTACATCACGTATGTGTGTTGATTGTAGAGGCATTAATAATATTACTATTCGTTATCGTCATCCTATTCCTAGGCTAGATGATATGCTTGATGAATTGAGTGGCTCTACAATATTCTCCAAAGTTGATTTGCGTAGTGGCTACCATCAAATTCGTATGAAATTGGGAGATGAATGGAAAACAGCATTTAAAACTAAGTTTGGATTATATGAGTGGTTAGTCATGCCTTTTGGGTTAACTAATGCACCTAGTACTTTCATGAGATTAATGAGCGAAGTTTTACGTGCTTTCATTGGACGATTTGTGGTAGTTTACTTTGATGACATATTGATTTATAGCAGATCTTTGGAAGAACATTTGGAACATTTACGTGCTGTTTTTATTGCTCTACGTGATGCACGTTTGTTTGGTAACCTTGGGAAGTGCACCTTTTGCACCGACCGAGTATCTTTTCTTGGCTATGTTGTTACTCCACAGGGAATTGAAGTTGATAAAGCCAAGGTTGAAGCTATTGAGAGTTGGCCGCAGCCCAAAACGGTCACACAAGTGAGGAGTTTTCTTGGCCTCGCTGGATTTTATAGGCGTTTTGTGAGAGATTTCAGCACCATTGCTGCACCTCTCAATGAGCTTACAAAGAAAGATGTGCCTTTTCTTTGGGGTACCGCACAGGAAGAAGCCTTCACGGTATTGAAAGATAAGTTGACACATGCTCCTTTACTCCAACTTCCTGATTTTAATATGACTTTTGAGCTTGAATGTGATGCTAGTGGAATTGGATTAGGAGGTGTGTTATTACAAGATGGCAAACCTGTTGCATACTTTTCTGAAAAATTGAGTGGGCCTAGTCTGAATTATTCTACTTATGATAAAGAATTATATGCTCTTGTTCGGACTTTAGAAACATGGCAACATTATTTATGGCCCAAAGAATTTGTTATACATTCTGATCATGAATCTTTGAAACATATTAAAAGTCAAACTAAACTGAATCGTAGACATGCTAAATGGGTTGAATTCATTGAGACTTTCCCTTATGTCATTAAACACAAGAAGGGAAAAGAAAATGTTATTGCTGATGCATTGTCTCGTCGCTATACTATGCTTTCACAACTTGACTTCAAAATATTTGGTTTAGAGACCATCAAAGATCAATATGTGCATGATGCTGATTTTAAAGATGTAATGCAGAATTGTAAATAAGGAAGAATGTGGAACAAGTTTGTTGTTAACGATGGATTTGTGTTTCGTGCTAACAAGCTATGCATTCCAGCTAGCTCCGTTCGTCTTTTGTTGTTGCAGGAGGCGCATGGAGGAGGATTAATGGGACACTTTGGCGTGAAGAAGATGGAGGACGTACTTGCTACACATTTCTTTTGGCCAAAGATGAGACGGGATGTTGAGCGTTTTACTGCTCGCTGCACTACATGTCAAAAAGCTAAGTCACGACTCAATCCTCATGGTTTATATATGCCTTTGCCTGTACCTAGTGTTCCTTGGGAGGATATATCTATGGACTTTGTTTTAGGTTTACCTCGAACAAAGAAGGGGAGGGATAGCATATTTGTTGTCGTGGATAGATTCTCGAAAATGGAACACTTTATACCATGTCATAAAAGCGATGATGCTGTTAATGTTGCTGATTTGTTCTTTCGTGAAATTATTCGCTTGCATGGTGTGCCAAATACTATTGTTTCAGATCGTGATACTAAATTTCTTAGCCACTTTTGGAGATGTTTATGGGCTAAGTTGGGGACTAAACTGCTTTTTAGTAGTACTTGTCACCCCCAAACTGATGGACAAACTGAAGTAGTCAATAGAACGTTGTCTACTATGCTTAGGGCTGTTTTGAAGAATGATGAGGACATGACTACCTTGGATATGACCAAAAATATTGCATATATGCATATTTGTCAGGTGATTTCTAGTGCAAACTATTCAATAATCTATTTATGTTATCCAGAACAAAAATACTTCACACACTTTTGTGTTTTGTCTAATTGCAGGTGTATGGGACATTTGTACAATCCACATATGAAGATAAGGAAGAAAGAGATGTTTATTTGCTGTCCACAAAGTTCTCTCACGTCACTTTTGGCCCAAGAGAAGATAGAGTCCAAGTCTCTCACGTTCTGGATTCAGATTCGGACTGCACAGACACACCTGACTCAAAACGCACACAAGTTTTTCATACGGACTCCGAATTGGGTGATTCTTTTTTTGTTGGAAACTAGATTTCGTGCACTTTCCAACCCAATTGGAATAACCTTCAAATTCGTCCGGAGCGATGAGTTGTGGA
>NW_025233772.1:0-2707 GCF_018294505.1 Triticum aestivum | reverse complement strand
GAGGAGAACAAGCGCACGGTGCACATTCCAAGAGTTGATATGATTGTTCCTTCAACTACTAGGCATACTATGACAACCACATCCGTTGTTGTCAGGACTACATCACCTCCACCATGTGACACATCGCCCCCGAGAGTGGCTACATCATCTGAGTTGATCATAAGAGGTAATGACAAAGGTACTGATCTTCCATCTCTACATGAGAATGATGAATGCCTTGTCAATTTGAATGCACCATCTGATGAGCTACCCACTACTTTAATCACACCACCTATTTTAGAGGACTACGTTGATAATTTGACTTTGCCATGTGATCAAACAACTGAAATACCAACAATTTTGAGTGCACCCATTGAATTAACTATTGATGCAAAAGAACCAATGTTTAATCATTTTGATATGACCTTTTAATCTTGGTGATGATTCTGTGTTGAATGACTTATTGCATGTTTGCTTATTTAAGCATGTTGTAGCATGTAAATTTGATGCAACTAAGGTTTATTCACCAATGTTGGGATGGTTTAATGATGAACATTGTCAATATTTTGAAATGAATAAGAGCTTCACTTATATGTGCAAACTGAGTTGCAATATTTTCATGCCTTCTACTTCTTGTGCTAATTTTTTGGCTTTAGATTTTATGAACTATGCAAGTTACTCATCTATTCATGTGTCATATATGCAAAAATCAAGGGAAGTAAAAATGGATGACATATACATATACAACATGTACACCTTGTCTTTTTTGTTAGCCACATTTCAGATTAAGCAACGCCGAGGACGGCTTTATTTTCAAGAAGGGGAGGATGATGAGGACATGACTACCTTGGATATGACCAAAAATATTGCATATATGCATATTTGTAAGGTGATTTCTAGTGCAAACTATTCAATAATCTATTTATGTTATCCAGAACAAAAATACTTCACACATTTTTGTGTTTTGTCTAATTGCAGGTGTATGGGACATTTATACAATCCACATATGAAGATAAGGAAGAAAGAGATGTTTATTTGCTGTCCACAAAGTTCTCTCACGTCACTTTTGGCCCAAGAGAAGATAGAGTCCAAGTCTCTCACGTTCTGGATTCAGATTCGGACTGCACAGACACACCTGACTCAAAACGCACACAAGTTTTTCATACGGACTCCGAATTGGGTGATTCTTTTTTTGTTGGAAACTAGATTTCGTGCACTTTCCAACCCAATTGGAATAACCTTCAAATTCGTCCGGAGCGATGAGTTGTGGACGAAACAATCTGATGCTGCAGCAGAATCCGAGTCAAACTACAAGTCCAAAGGTGTTACATCACCTCCACTTGGGCCCATTGGCCTTGTACGACCTAGATTTAGTTTTAGGCTGCCTTGGGACGTCCTCCCACCTCCTTGGCCGCCACCCCTTGCTCCTATATAAGTAGATCCATCTAGTAGCTTTTCCTTGGGATTTGTTTAGTTAAAAGTTAGCCATTGCAACTTCGTGTACTTCGTTTGTGTCCAACGACCAGACCAAGACCGCTTACGGATCCCCACCATTATCAATACCTCATATATATTTGCAATATTCAGATTGCTTTATCATATTCTTGCTCGTTCTTCGATTGCTTGCAGGAATAGACCTTCGTGGTCAGGCTGACCGTGCTTCCGGCATCATCAGTAACCTCAGGAGATTGGTTTAGCGATTGCTAAGGCGCAACGTCGTGCACGTTTGTAGTCGGATCGTCAAAGTCGTCTCCACCAAATCGATAGTTATCATCTCATCGAAAGATCGGGACACCCCGCCTCTATCAAAGAATAATAAGAAAATGTGGGAGGAATGCTTGCCTCATATTGAATTTGCTTATAATCGTTCATTGCATTCTACTACTAAGATGTGCCCTTTTGAAGTTGTGTATGGTTTCCTACCTCGTGCACCTATTGATTTGTTGCCTCTTCCATCTTCGGAGAAGGTTAATTTTGATGTTAAACAACGTGCTGAATTGATTTTAAAAATGCATGAGTTAACTAAGGAAAACATTGAGCGCATGAATGCTAAATATAAACTTGCTGGAGATAAGGGTAGAAAACATGTTGTGTTTGCACCTGGAGATCTTGTTTGGTTACATTTGCGTAAGGATAGATTTCCTGATTTGCGCAAATCAAAGTTAATGCCACATGCTGATGGTCCCTTTAAGGTGTTAGAGAAAATAAATGATAATGCATATAAACTTGAGCTGCTTGCAGATTTTGGGGTTAGTCCCACTTTTAACATTGCAGATTTGAAGCCTTATTTGGGTGAGGAAGATGATCTTCCGTCGAGGACGACTTCATTTCAAGAAGGGGAGGATGATGAGGACATCAATACAATTGTTACACCCACAGCCCCTGCTGCTATACATACTGGACCAATTACTAGAGCTCGTGCACGCCAACTAAATTACCAGGTACTTTCGTTTCTTGGTAATGATTCTAATGTTCATGAGAATATGATGCTGCCTAAATTGGATACATTTGTTTTGCTTACAAATGAAGGGCCTAGCTTGGAGAAGGATGAACATTGGAGCAAGAACAAGCATGGAGATGATGGCATGCGCAAGGGGAACAAGAACGGAGTTACAAGTGATGATTTCAGGACTTTGAAGCCACCATAATGGGTGCATGAAGCCTTGGACGAAATATACAAGATGCCACTTCACAAATTTCGTCCCGAGGCTATTTTAGGTGCTGCGTC
>NW_025233771.1:0-7734 GCF_018294505.1 Triticum aestivum | reverse complement strand
CTTCCGTCGAGGACGACTTCATTTCAAGAAGGGGAGGATGATGAGGACATCAATACAATTGTTACACCCACAGCCCCTGCTGCTATACATACTGGACCAATTACTAGAGCTCGTGCACGCCAACTAAACTACCAGGTACTTTCGTTTCTTGGTAATGATTCTAATGTTCATGAGAATATGATGCTGCCTAAATTGGATACATTTGTTTTGCTTACAAATGAAGGGCCTAGCTTGGAGAAGGATGAACATTGGAGCAAGAACAAGAACGGAGTTACAAGTGATGATTTCAGGACTTTGAAGCCACCATAATGGGTGCATGAAGCCTTGGACGAAATATACAAGATGCCACTTCATAAATTTCGTCCCGAGGCTATTTTAGGTGTTGCGTCACCTTATTATTGGGCCAGGCCCATGTTATTTCGAAAGACATAAGCATAGGCTATTTTTAGAGTCCGTATGTGTGGGGAAACAAGAGATAGGGTTGATTTCGGACCCCTCCACCAAGGGCCACGAAATTCCCCCCCCTCTTCCTCCATATATACAGCCCTTAGGGCATCGTTTAGACTTTGGGTTTTGTTTAGATTAAAAGTTCGCCATAGCTGCAACTTCGCGTACTTCGTTTGTGTTCAACGACCAGACAAAGGCGTCACAGAACCCCACCTTGATCAATAAAGCTTTCATCTTATATTCGCAATATCCAGATTGCAATCTTAGTTTCTTGCTTGTTATTCGTTTGCTCGCAGGAAACAGACGCTCGTGGTCAGGTTGATCGTGCTCCGGCGTGGTCAATAACCTCTCGGAGTTGGTTTAGCGATTGCTAAGGCGCGACGTCCTAGCACGTTCGTAGTCGGATCGTCAAAGTCGACTGCCACCAAAGCGATATCCATCATCTCATCGAAAGACGGGACACCTTTGCCTCTATCAATACTGGATCAATTACTAGAGCTCGTGCACGCCAACTAAATTACCAGGTACTTTCGTTTCTTGGTAATGATTCTAATGTTCATGAGAATATGATGCTGCCTAAATTGGATACATTTGTTTTGCTTACAAATGAAGGGCCTAGCTTGGAGAAGGATGAACATTGGAGCAAGAACAAGCATGGAGATGATGGCATGCGCAAGGGGAACAAGAACGGAGTTACAAGTGATGATTTCAGGACTTTGAAGCCACCATAATGGGTGCATGAAGCCTTGGACGAAATATACAAGATGCCACTTCATAAATTTCGTCCCGAGGCTATTTTAGGTGCTGCGTCACCTTATTATTGGGCCAGGCCCATGTAATTTTGAAATACATAAGTATAGGCTATTTTTAGAGTCCGTATGTGTGGGGAAACAAGAGATAGGGTTGATTTCGGACCCCTCCACCAAGGGCCACGAAATTCCCCCCCTCTTCCTCCATATATACAGCCCTTAGGGCATCGTTTAGACTTTGGGTTTTGTTTAGATTAAAAGTTCGCCATAGCTGCAACTTCGCGTACTTCGTTTGTGTTCAACGACCAGACAAAGGCGTCACAGAACCCCACCTTGATCAATAAAGCTTTCATCTTATATTCGCAATATCCAGATTGCAATCTTAGTTTCTTGCTTGTTCTTCGTTTGCTCGCAGGAAACAGACCCTCGTGGTCAGGTTGAACGTGCTCCGGCGTGGTCAATAACCTCTCGGAGTTGGTTTAGCGATTGCTAAGGCGCGACGTCCTCGCACGTTCGTAGTCGGATCGTCAAAGTCGACTTCCACCAAAGCGATATCCATCATCTCATCGAAAGATCGGGACCCTCGCCTCTATCACTTTGTCGAGAAGCTCTTGTACTTGACGCATAATCTCCTTCGTCTCCTCTGGATTGGTACGGTATGGTGCACGGTTTGGCAGTGAAGCACCGGGAATTAAGTCAATCTGATGCTCAATCCCTCGAATAGGCGGTAATCCCGGTGGCACGTCTTGTGGAAATACGTCAGCGAACTCCTGCAAAATGTTAGTGACAGCAGGAGGCAAAGAGGAAGGCACGTCCTCGAATGAAAATAATGCCTCTTTGCACACAAAAGCATAGCAAACAGATTTGCTGAAATCTAGCTCATCAATATCAGATTTGGTGGCAAATAAACATGCACTTTTCAATTTAATTTCAGAAGCAACACTAGATGGTTTATTATTAGGCTTCATTTGTTGCTCAAATTCTTTTGCCACAATCTGATTTTCACTCTTATTCTTCTCCTGTTGTGCTTTATTAGCTCTATTAATATCATCTTTCAAAATGGAATCAGGAGTCATAGGAAGCAAAGTAATATTTTTATCCTTATGAACAAGAGTATAGTGATTGTTTCTACCATGGTGTACAGAATTTTTATCAAATTTCCATGGTCTACCAAGTAATAAGGAACATGCTTGCATAGGTACCACATCACAATCAACATAATCAGCATATGTAGAGATACTAAAATGCACATGAACAGTATGTGTTACCTTAACCTTGCCGCTGTTGTTGAACCATTGGATGTAGTAAGGATGTGGATGTGGTCTTGTGGTGAGAGAAAGCTTCTCCACCATCTCCATGCTAGCCAAGTTGTTGCAGCTCCCTGCGTCTATTATGACGCGCACAGAACGTTCCTTCACAACTCCCTTGGTATGGAACAAATTGTGCCTCTGATTTTGCTCAGCTTGTGTGACCTGCACACTCAAAACACGTTGAGCAACTAAACATTCATACCTGTCAGCGTCTTCAGGAGCCATGTATTGCGTCTCATGATCAGAATCATCTCCACCATGTTCTTCACGTGTAATAAGAGCCAATGTCTCCTCATCATAGTCACTAGCGGACTCATATCCACCATCCGCGGTAGCAATCATCACACGCGGAGATTTGCATTCCCTCGCATAATGACCTCCTCCCTTACAACGACGACAAATAATATCACTTGTGTGCCCTGTTGATGCCATGGAAGAAGAAGAACGCTGTGCAGGCCCCGCAGGTGCGCTCTTGGCAGATAATGGTGGTTGTGCCTGTTTTCTTGTATCACGGCTGGTGGTGGCACCGGATGGAGGTGCTGGTGCAGTTGAAGTAGAAGATGCACGTGGTGTCCATGATGAAGGTCGGCCTGCAGAAAAGTTAGTTCGCCCCAATGCTTGTCGATCCTGCACTTCACGTTCAGCTTTACAAGCAAGATGGAATAAACGAGTGATATTAGTATACTCCTTATAGTCTAGAATGGTCTGAATCTCTCTATTTAATCCACCCAGAAAACGTGCAAGCATAGCTTCATTTTCCTCAACAATACCACATCTAATCATGCCAGTTTGTAATTCCTGATAATATTCTTCTACAGAATTTTTCCCTTGTCTTAAACGCTGCAATTTTTGAAGCAATTCACGTTGATAATATGGTGGAACCCAACGCGTACGCATAGCAGTTTTCAAAGCAGCCCAAGTAGTTGGAATAGGATATAATCTACAATGTTCAGACCACCATACACATGCAAAACTAGTGAAAGCACAAACGGCAGCAGCAACTCGTCTCTCCTCAGGATATTGTAAACATGTAAATCGTTGTTCAGTTTCTAACTCCCAAGTAAGATATATATCAGGAACATATCTACCCTCAAATGGTGGAATATTCAATTTCAGTTTAGGAATATGGACATCATCTCGTACCTGAGGTGGTGGTGCAGGCCTACCATTACGAATATATACCTGAGGTCGACCTGCTGGTGGTGGTACACGTGGCTGCACGTAGTGCTGATTTTGATCAACCTCATCCTCATAATCTCCCACATAATCATCCTCCTCCGCATCAGCAGCAGGAGCCACAGAAGTATCAACAGCAGCACCAACAGTTTGGCCAAACGCAAGAGGAACACGGCTTGCTCGGCGGAGGTCTGTTTCGCGACGTGGAGGTAGTCGTTGTTGTTGTTGTTGTTGGAGAGGTGCGTTAGGTGCAGCGGGTGGTGGTGGTGGAAGACGCGCGAGCAATTCATTAAACTTGTTATCGAGCTTTGTTTCGAATGTCTTCTCAAGGCCAGTGATCTTCTCCATGGCCTCTTCAAAATTGTTCAGCACATCTTGCACCTGTTCAGTCATCATTTGCTGAAACTTATCATGAAGCTCCTTGTTCGATAAATTCTCCCAGTCAATCTCGTCGGCTTGTGATCCTGGCATGGTTAGCAGCAATAGAAACACACAAGAATATGATCCTACAGACTACGAACAAGTGGTGGTGGTGGGTGTCACAAATCCGTCAAGCAAAACTCAAATTCTTACCAGTTCTTACCCAGCAACAGGCGGTGATCGGCAACCGTTGTAGTCAAAACTCTCAAAGCTTGGATAGAGCGATTACCAGGGAGAGTCAAACGCACGACGTAGATGTATGTGGAGCTGGGAAGGCTTATAATATGGTAGCAAAAAGGGTCAGCAATAATCAATTCAGAGATGCAAAGTTGAATAAACGCTCAACGACGGTACTGTGCTGGTCCTAGGGTAGACTGTGCTAGAGACGCGAGCCTAGAACACCAACAAAATCACGGCGCGGCACGTAAACAAGGGAGGAGCACACTCTGAATTTTTTTTCTCTTTTTTTTGCACTTTTCTTTCCTCTTTTTTTTTGCTCCGCAACAATTTTTTTTGAAAAAGTCTACAAATGGTCCAAAAACTGCCTAGCCAGAATTTTCCAGACTTAGTTTTTTTTTTTGAAATTGGAACTATTTTTCTTCTGCGGATGGCTCGAAAGTTGGGGAGTCCTTCTCTGTCACGACTCGGAGTATCGCGTGATCTAGAAATCGAGAACAATGCAACAATTACTGGACTCGGACTAGGACTGGTGGCGGAGATGAATCTGGTGGAACTCGGACTGGTGACGGAGATGAATCTGGTGGAACACGGACAGGTGGCGGATATATGTTGCAGGTGAACTCGGATTGGCGTGATGGCGGCGGATATGTGGTGGCGTATATGGATTCGGATTGGCGGTGAATATGTGGTGGTGGTATATTGATGAGGACATCAATACCCTTGTTACACCCACAGGCCCTGCTGCTATACATACTGGACCAATTACTAGAGCTCGCGCACGCCAACTAAATTACCAGGTACTTTCGTTTCTTGGTAATGATTCTAATGTTCATGAGAATATGATGCTGCCTAAATTGGATACATTTGTTTTGCTTACAAATGAAGGGCCTAGCTTGGAGAAGGATGAACATTGGAGCAAGAACAAGCATGGAGATGATGGCATGCGCAAGGGGAACAAGAACGGAGTTACAAGTGATGATTTCAGGACTTTGAAGCCACCATAATGGGTGCATGAAGCCTTGGACGAAATATACAAGATGCCACTTCATAAATTTCGTCCCGAGGCTATTTTAGGTGCTGCGTCACCTTATTATTGGGCCAGGCCCATGTAATTTCGAACTACATAAGTATAGGCTATTTTTAGAGTCCGTATGTGTGGGGAAACAAGAGATAGGGTTGATTTCGGACCCCTCCACCAAGGGCCACGAAATTCCCCACTCTTCCTCCATATATACAGCCCTTAGGGCATCGTTTAGACTTTGGGTTTTGTTTAGATTAAAAGTTCGCCATAGCTGCAACTTCGCGTACTTCGTTTGTGTTCAACGACCAGACAAAGGCGTCACAGAACCCCACCTTGATCAATAAAGCTTTCATCTTATATTCGCAATATCCAGATTGCAATCTCAGTTTCTTGCTTGTTCTTCGTTTGCTCGCAGGAAACAGACCCTCGTGGTCAGGTTGATCGTGCTCCGGCGTGGTCAATAACCTCTCGGAGTTGGTTTAGCGATTGCTAAGGCGCGACGTCCTCGCACGTTCGTAGTCGAATCGTCAAAGTCGACTTCCACCAAAGCGAAATCCATCATCTCATCGAAAGACGGGACACCTCCGCCTCTATCAATTGCTGACCCTTTTTGCTACCATACTATAAGCCTTCCCAGCTCCACATACATCTACGTCGTGTGTTTGACTCTCCCTGGTAATCGCTCTATCCAAGCTTTGAGAGTTTTTGACTACAACGGTTGCCGATCACCGCCTGCTGCTGGGTAAGAACTGGTAAGAATTTGAGATTTGCTTGACGGATTTGTGATACACCACCACCACTTCTTAGTAGTCTGTAGGATCATATTCTTGTGTGTTTCTATTGCTGCTAACCATGCCAGGATCACAAGCCGACGAGATTGACTGGGAGAACTTATCGAACAAGGAGCTTCATGATAAGTTTCAGCAAATGATGACTGAACAGGTACAAGATGTGCTGAACAATTTTGAAGAGGCCATGGAGAAGATCACTGGCCTTGAGAAGACGTTCGAAACAAAGCTCGATAACAGATTTAATGAACTGCTTGCGCGTCTTCCACCACTAGTTGCACCTGTCGCACCTCTGCAACAACAACAACTACGCCCCCCGAATCAGTATGGACGAGCACAACGTGTTCCTATTGAGCCAGGACAAAATTCTGGTGCCGCTGCTACTGCTGTTGGTGTTTCTTTGGCTCCTGCTACTTCTGCTGCTGGTACCCAGGAGGATGATGAGTATGCGGGCGATTATGAGGATGAGGTTGATCAAAATCAGATCTACGAGCAGCCACCAGCACCACCACCAGCAGGTCGACCTCAGGTATATATTCGTAATGGTAGGCCCGCACCACCACCTCAGGTACGAGATGATGTCCATATTCCTAAACTGAAATTGAATATTCCACCATTTGAGGGTAGATATGTTCCTGATATATATCTTACTTGGGAGTTAGAAACTGAACAACGATTTACATGTTTACAATATCCTGAGGAGAGACGAGTTGCTGCTGCTGTTTGTGCTTTCACTAGTTTTGCATGTGTATGGTGGTCTGAACATTGTAGATTATATCCTATTCCAACTACTTGGGCTGCTTTGAAAACTGCTATGCGTACGCGTTGGGTTCCACCATATTATCAACGTGAATTGCTTCAAAAATTGCAGCGTTTAAGACAAGGGAAAAATTCTGTAGAAGAATATTATCAGGAATTACAAACTGGCATGATTAGATGTGGTATTGTTGAGGAGAATGAAGCTATGCTTGCATGTTTTCTGGGCGGATTAAATAGAGAGATTCAGACCATTCTAGACTATAAGGAGTATACTAATATCACTCGTTTATTCCATCTTGCTTGTAAAGCTGAACGTGAAGTGCAGGATCGACAAGCATTGGGGCGAACTAACTTTTCTGCAGGCCGACCTTCATCATGGACATCGCGTGCATCTTCTACTTCAACTGCACCAGCACCTCAATTAGGTGCCTCCTCCAGTCGTGATACAAGAAAACAGGCACAACCACCATTATCTGCCAAGAGCGCACCTGCTGGGCCTGCACGGAGTTCTTCTTCTTCCATGGCATCAACAGGGCACACAAGTGATATTATTTGTCGTCGTTGTAAGGGAGGAGGTCATTATGCGAGAGAATGCAAATCTCCGCGTGTGATGATTGCTACCGCGGATGGTGGATATGAGTCCGCTAGTGACTATGATGAGGAGACTTTGGCTCTTATTACACGTGAAGAACATGGTGGAGATGATTCTGATCATGAGACGCAATACATGGCTCCTGAAGACGCTGACAGGTATGAATGTTTAGTTGCTCAACGTGTTTTGAGTGTGCAGGTCACACAAGCTGAGCAAAATCAGAGGCACAATTTGTTCCATACCAAGGGAGTTGTGAAGGAACGTTCTGTGCGCGTCATAATAGACGGAGGGA
>NW_025233770.1:0-7734 GCF_018294505.1 Triticum aestivum | reverse complement strand
AGCAAAAACCAAACAGCCCCTATAGAATAGTAGAACCTGTCAATGGTTGACCGCATGAAGAAAAAAGGAGGATCAAGATGTTTCTGTGATGAAGTGATGCCATCTCTTGCTGCACACACTACTCGAGTAGGGTATTGGCGTTGACAACAAAGCCAATTGATACTTTCTTCTTCCTCAGATTTTCTGTTTGATCTTGCAATTCTTGCTCCTGCAGCTCATTTTGTCAGCCATTAAATAAACAATATTAACAGAAAGAGCATGTTATCTAGGGTGAGGATTAAATAATGTTCCTGATTCATCATTACCGTATTTATGATGTCAAATAGCTCATCAAGTAATACTTTATTCTGCAAAAATATGCTGCTTTGTCATAAGCAAGACAGAATCACTAAAAACATTGTCATATATAGTCAACCTAACTCTATAGAAAATTGCCTTAAAAGTTGAGCTAAATCCTAACTATAGTGGATACATCACCATTCAGATGCTCTGAAGTAAAGAGGTTTCACTAAGAGAATTCAAAACTAATACATGTTCTTGAACTGAAGCAGAACAAGTTCTGAAGCTGCTGAACCGAAGCTTATGTACCAAGTTTTCTACCTTCCTTGACCTGATACGCTTGAGGGATGTTTCTGTTTGATTGTCAATTTGCTCAAGCACCTTCATGCTAAGTGGACCCACAAATAAACCAAGTAATTTGTACTGACTGAGGCTGATAAACCGGACCAACATTGCAATATATATACATCAAGTAACTGTTCAACCCCATATATGAAAACTACCTTTGTGAACTTTGAAGATATTCAAATCTGGTCACTGCCGTAGCTTGAGGTCTCCATTCCTAATGACATTCATGTTTCTTCTTATATCCATTCCTCGTCAAATTATTTGAAAGAAAAAACTTGGAAATATGCATTATGTTGAAACATTGTTACTGCAGTAAAAAGATAAGTAAACCACAAAGCTATAAGTTATGGACTTTGTGAAAATAGAAGAGTCATTTCTAGCATGAAGAAAATAAAAAAAACGTAAAAATCTTTATTATAATATGGCTTCATATTCTGAACAAAGGAGGCAAAGTGTTTTGGTTAAATATTCTGTAAATATGCATCTGCTGTTTTGGTTAAATATTCTGTAAATCTGCATCTGTTGTACATATTTGTTGCACTCATACGAATTCATGATACCTTGCTATCGCATCAAGGTTAATTAGTGCCAATAAATACATACAAAGAGATATTAGTATAGGCCAAGTAGTAAAACAAAAATAGATCAGATCAAATTGAGATACAATCAATCAACCAAAGCGAGTTGAGGAGGAAGAGAGGTTGCAGAACTACCTACGTAATCGGTATTTTATTATCTAGATTATGCTAAACATCTGGGTAGCAGCAGAAAAATGAATCATTGAATGGTTATTTCACAACATTGCTCAAGCCACATCATTCAAAGCCAGCGACGAATTTATAACCAGAACTACCTAGTATTATGTTATCATCTTATGCTAAGCATCTTTAGTAGCAGTAGAAATAGTAATCATTAAATGGTTATTTCACAAGGTTGGTCAAAGTGCAAAAGGTCATATTTCTATCAGTTCTGGTCTTCTGGGCCTTCTGGGTGACAGAATAAAATGTAATTTCTCGATCTAGTATTAAGTCTGTAGTTTCCATGAAACAAATTATAGAAACTGAATTCATGCACTGATAGGTACAAAGTCTGCAAGATATGATAATAAGGCCGAAACACCAATGGACAGGAAACATTAACAAACATAGACGTGGTAGCTTTCTACAGCAAGCCTAAATATTAAGGAATATATGACTAACTACATGGACTTGTTTACCACTGTTCATGTCTGCTGATTGCTAGGTGTCCCCACCTCTTCGTTTTTTTCTCTCTCAGGTCATGACTTGACTCTTGTCGTAATGTTTCACATGGCATACCAGGTCCTCTTCCTGAGTTATCATCCTCGGCTTCTCGCACATCTTCACCTCCCCTTCCTGTTGTTGTCAATCAACTCACCCTCAAAACTGAAAGGAGCAAACCATCGGATTATTTCCGAGAGAAAAGGACTGCAACTTGGACCCTTGTGGCAGCAGCGCCTTGTGCTTGCCGGCGTCCTCCTTTGAGACTTTCTGTCACAGTCAAGGACGCCCAGAACACTGCTGTCGGAGCAGGCGAGGCAGAAAAGGCGCCATTGCAAGGTAACACAACTGGGCGAATCAATTACTTGCATCATGTTTCTTCTTCAGGCGTATAGCACAACCCTTAATGGAGGAGGAGAAAGCAACCTTATGGGGTGAGTGACCATGGTTAATGTAGAGTTCGAGGTCGGACTCGATGACGTTCTGGCTGAGCTTGTCAGCACAGGCCAAGCACTCACTCGGCAAATAGTTGATGGAGCTTGGGGCAGCGGCATGGGCCGATGAAGCATAGGACCTGCAACAACTGGCGTGATCGGGATGAAGGGCATCTGACGGGGGCATGGTGGGGCGCTGCGTATGGCGGTGATCTGGGGCGGCGGCGAGCAACGGTGGGGGAGGCACGAACGAACGGTGGTCCGCCAGAGAATCATCGAGCTCGGAGCACGGACGGATGGCTACATCGACCGGGGAGCCTCACGGCGGCCGTTGGGACCCTGCCGGCGGCGGTGCCTCCTGTAACCCTAGAGGGATGGGGATCGAGCTCGAGCGACACGAGATTTTAAAATTGTGCGGCGACACGTACGTGAGGTGGTTTTTTTATGAGGTAGCCCTAATGGGTCGTGTGCGTGCAGGCTTTTTCTTAGGTAAATGTTTGTTTCTGGTTGTTTCGTGGGAGGCCGGGCTAGGCTTGCGAAGGAGCCAGCGTGGGTCGAAGCCCAGCAGCGAGATGTCTGGCCTAGGACGATGATCACGGAGAATAACATAATCGTGTATGGTGCTAAAAACGAACTGTTCCGTTAGTACCACATCGGTTAATTCCAAAACGTAATCGTAAAAGCGTATTATGATTGGACGGAAGCGTATTGTGACGGTGAACCCACGGAGTCAATCCGTGCTTTATTATTAGGGAAAGATTAGGGAAAGACTAGCACAAATGCCCGTGCGTTGCAACGGGTTAAATACTTAATGTGATCCTGGTGAACAACCCTTTATATTGGACATGCATTCAGACCTGCTAATTGTGCTCATAAAATTTGCTAAGTGCGTAAAAAGCAAAACAAACAATATAACTTTATAAAATCTAGCTTACAAATTCTGTCCAATATGTGTGTGATTTCTTGATCTTTTGTTTTTTTAATCACACTGACTTTATAAATAATTAGTGAAGGTTTGAGAAGAACTTTCTGCATTAGTCATATCAAATACTCGTCATAGTAGAAATAATCGAAGCATTATGAATTATGAATAAGCACATATATAATTCAAAGAACATGGGAGATATCATGCAGAAAGCAAAATCAAAAGCTAACAAAACAAAGGGACAAATTCACATTCTATCAAGAGAGCCTCGTTATCATTAACAGGATCAGAAGGAAGATTCAAACATCAAAGTCACGACTTTACAAAAACAAATCTTGTCGTGCCCGAACTTGTACCTCCACTTGCCGAAGCTGATGACCCAGAGCCCTTGTCGCCGAGTTAGTTGTAATTATTTTCTAAAATACATCAGAGACCCTGGTAATTATTTTCTAAAATACGGCAACTGTATCGAAACAATCTCTTAGGCGGTAGTTACATCAGAGAGCCAGTTTATTCATGTTTTGTCAGAGCATGCTAGCATCAGCTCATGCACTTCCTAGCGTAGGTCGCTGGAATTCACCCATGCGTTGCAACGAAAAAAAAATATCATAATGTTCAATCACGATGACCACATTTTATTCACGTCTCATCGCATGGTTTCGAAAATTTGTTCACAAATACATGAAAATGTTTCCTTTTTCTAAATTTATTCACAAACCAAAGCAATGTGCACATTTTTAAAACAATATCGTGGTTGTCAAAAAACTTGGTAATTCAAAGAATTATTCTGAATGTCAAGAAGCGTATTTAAAAAAATATACCATAATATTTCAATCCACCCCGGCAGTTAATTTTTTAAAATTCACGCGGGTATATAGTCACAAACATTCAGAAGATTTATTGTTTAACTACATACCTTTGATCATTCATAAGCATTTTTATGAATTTACGAATATTTTTAAAAATCGTGAAAATTATTTAATATTCGGGTGGTTTTTAAGCATTTCGAAAATGTTATTTCCCAAGGCTACTAATGGCAATCATTTGAGAAAGTATATAAACTGATGGTAATCAGTTTAACTGAGCAAGGAGGGACTATTGAAAAAAAAGACGCATCACATACAGGCGTACACTAGTTGAGAAGTTTTTTTGATTCCATTGAAAGCTGAGACGTGTCTACTGGCCCATAAGGCCCAGCCGGACGACAGGTTTTTTGTTTAGAAAAAAAAAACTGAAACAACTTACGGGAGGGCATAGAAAACGGGAGGAGCTCGATCGCCACATATCGGCTGGAACGTTGTGAGTTCGATTCCTCTTGCAAGTATAATTTTTTCTTCCTAGTGTTGTACTGGAGTTGGGCCGAGCTGGCCAATGGACAGCATGAGAAAAAAGCGTATTGTAACGGTGAACCCGACAAAGTCAATCCGTGATTTATTATTAGGAAGAGACTAGCAAATGAGCCCATGCGTTGCAATGGGATTTTTTTTACAAGCATGACTAATGACCTCACAGATCCACGTCCACTATTTCGAGACGACATTACACCTGTGTCGCCGTTTGACCTTTTTCCCCTCTTTGGTAATGGTCCTGTTTTTCTTTGATCAATGTGTTTGAAACTGATCAATCATAACTCCCAAGGGAATGATTTCGGCTATTGAGCCACACTTACGCAAGATAATGGTTAAAACTTCAAAAAATTAAGTTCATCTATGCATCATAGCGAGAAGGAATTTGAGTAAAGTGGGATCTCACGTTGGATACTGCCTGGATTGTATGTTATATGTGAAATACCCTAAACAGTACTGCCTAGATACCGCCCCTGCAAGAATTAAAATTCACATTGATATATAATCTGCAACATTATTTTATTCCCTATAAGCTGCAGTAGTATGCACCCAAATTTTTTTTGCCGCATCATAAATTAGCTAGTAATTTTAGTGTGTAAGCATCACTGCAAGTAGCTATCGTCCTCAGCAGACCAGCAGCACAAATAGCAGTTCTACCTTTGTCCAGCTTCCACGCACGCACACACAGAGATCGGGGAGCCACAACATACGCCTTCTTTCTCCTTTCATCCTTTGGATCTTCTTCACCAGTGCTCCCAGCTCACGGACGGACTCGGCCAAGGCGACGTCCGCCTCCTCCAACACATCACCCTTTCTGTTCTTGTGCATCTTGCAATTCTTGATTAGAACTTTGTCAACGTAGTGTGCACTCGGTCCGTCAATGTAGTTGTGTGTGTCTAGTTCTATAGGTATTCTCCTATTCTTGATTAGTAATCTGCCAACGTATACTTTGCACTTGGAATTCTTGATTAGTAATCTACATCTATCACTCCTGTTCTTCTGCATCTTGAAGCCGTGTGTGCCCTGCTCCAGCCCATGAAATCGGTAGTTTGCACTTTGTCTCAAATCTCATGTTATTAGTAATCTGCCAACATAGACACAGACCAACCAGCACATATATAGCTGTAGCCGGACTACCAACGGGTGATGGTGAGCTGATAGCCGGAGCATACAAATAGAGATGGTTAGGACCACCACATCTCCCTCTACGCCACGTCCCTCCTTTCCCCTCTAGCGCTCGCCTACGTCGCCCAGCCCGTGCTGCACGGCCTGTCGGCGCCTGCCCAATCTCCACAAGCACGCCGCCCTGCGCCCGCACCCGCACCCGCCAGAGGTTGGATTGCTGCTTGTTGACCGCACACCTTCTTCTGCCATTGCATGATGTACCTCCTCCTCTTTCTCACGTCCTGCAGTATCGAGCTCCGGGACCGGAACATCTGACGCTAGGGAGCCCGTGTTGGCCGATTCAGGGACTCGAGCAATGAAGACATTGTCGATGGCCGTCTCTGCTCACAGGGAGCGAGGCACCGCCAGCCAGAGCATCCTGATGAGGCGCTTGTTGTCCAAGACGCATGCATGGACTCCATGGCCATGCTTGGGTGGCCGTCGTTCACGGGGAGACGCCGGTGTCCTCCATCCGTCGCCATGGTTGACGACGAGTGCACGTCCTGCCCCGTCCAGGGCTCCTCTCTGACTGCTACGTCGCCTACCAAGGCCCATGAGATCGGCCTCGGCTTATGCCTCATCTTTTGTCAACTCGTCCGCTGCTTGTTCGCCTCCTCCCGGGTGGCGTATTTATTGAAAGGTTTAGGAAAGTTCTGACTCCGAGCAGAGAGTCCTGATTGTAAGAGAGAACATACGGAAGGATTGATTTCCTATGTTTACCCGTGCCAGCCCCCAGCGCCGCCTCGCAAATTAGTACCATCTCGTTTATATTATGATTTTCTCCATACAAATTGTAAAAGCGTATTATGACATGAGAAGAAAGCGTATTGTGACGGTGAACCCGACAAAGTCAATCCGTGCTTTATTATTACTAGTACAAATGCCCGTGCGTTGCACCGGGCGAAAAATGAAATATAACTTGTTCCACGTGCCCCTGTTTTTCTAAACAATAAGATTACAGTAAGTATTTCTTTTTCTATGATGAAATTTAGACGTATCCTAACAATATTTGCCATTACCTATTTCAGCTCCGCACTTTCATTTCATCCGAAAAACACGAATTTTTATCAATCAATTTTATGGCGAAGTTTTTTAAATATTAAATTTTATTTCTAATTGTTTTGCACTGTTTTTTGGGCTTGGTCCATTGCCATTTGGCCCATGTACTGAGTCCAGCCCAAACTGTAGCCACGCCAACCGAGCTCCTCGTCTCGTGAAAACGTATCCCCATTCCCCAATCTGTTGAAGGCGACGGCGGCAAGCATCCCTCCCCTCCCCTCCGGCCGGCTCTCTCGGCCTCTCCCTCCCCTGCCCTCTGCCTTTGGCCCTCCCCTCCGCCTCCAGCCCTCTTGGTCTCTCCTCCTCCGGATTCCCCGGCCCCCCTGTAGGCGCCCAGCGCCCTCCATGGCTGACGGCATCCAAAAGCTTCAGTTTTTCTTGCACTCTGAGTACTCATTGTAACACAGCAGTTATTATAGAAAAGCTTGAAAAACTACTAATAACAATATGTCATATTACACAATCAGTGAAAAAGTCAACCTACTCAATTTTATTAGATACAAATTTTATACATTCACAAAATAATATTTGAGAAGTCTTGCTTTAAAACACAAAGGCGTCACCTAGTTGTCAATAATGCTTTCTGGCTTATCCATCCAATCTAACACACAAGCAGTAGCTTCATCCGAAGGCAGCCAAGAGCAGCAGGAGCAGTTAGGCGAATCAGCGGCAAGGTCGGAGAGCCTCTTTTGGTTGCAGAGTTATGGAGCTTCCGAAAATTCAGAAGAATTTCACTGATCAATAAAAAGAGCAAGTAAATGTTCATACAATTTTCTTCTGTCGTTAACTTGGAGAAAATATAGCACCAAAATATCTTCCATCGTTAACACACTAACAATTAATAAATGTTAAGATACTCACCAAAATATATTGCAGAAAGTCTTTCATCTAGTGGAGCTAGATAAATTTCTATGAAATCTTACTTCGGCATCTTCAACTTT
>NW_025233769.1:7217-7734 GCF_018294505.1 Triticum aestivum | reverse complement strand
TCAAAGTATAAGGATTTCATCCGGAAACTCGTCTGTTACAAAGGGATTTCATTTTTTAAACTTATTTGAACTCCTGACTTTTTGTGTGTTCAAAATGCACCATTCAAAGCCACATCATCTTTTTTCAATCCTTTCTGACTTCATTTGTTATTTTTCATGCATTTACTAATTATTTTGAGCTATAAGACCCTAAAATTGAAAAGCATTTCAAATGAACTCTGAAAAGGTTGAAAGTTGGCATAATATCATCATTTCATCAACATAGCATGTGCAAGAAAGTTGAGAGGGTTACGGCAAAAACTGGATGCACTTCGTGTACGAAACGGACAATCTCTTTCAAAGTATCAGGATTTCATCCGGAAACTCGTCTGTTACAAAGGGATTTCATTTTTTGAAAACTTATTTGAACTCCTGACTTTTTGTGTGTTCAAAATGCACCATTCAAAGCCACATCATCATTTTTCAATCCTTTCTGACTTCATTTTTTATTTTTCATGCATTTACTAATCATTTTGAG
>NW_025233769.1:0-6607 GCF_018294505.1 Triticum aestivum | reverse complement strand
TGGCATGATATCATCATTACATCCACATAGCATGTGCAAGAAAGTTGAGAGGGTTACGGCAAAAACTGGATGCACTTCGTGTACAAAACGGACAATCTCTTTCAAAGTATCTGGATTTCATCCGGAAACTCGTCTCTTACAAAGGGATTTCATTTTTTAAACTTTATTTGATCTCCTTACTTTTTGTGTGTTCAAAATGCACCATTCAAAGCCACATCATCATTTTTCAATCCTTTCTGACTTCATTTGTTATTTTTCATGCATTTACTAATTATTTTGAGCTATAAGACCCTAAAATTGAAAAGCATTTCAAATGAACTCTGAAAAGGTTGAAAGTTGGCATGCTATCATCATTACATCCACATAGCATGTGCAAGAAAGTTGAGAGAGTTACGGCAAAAACTGGATGCACTTCGTGTACAAAACGGAGAATCTCTTTCAAAGTATCAGGATTTCATCCGGAAACTCGTCTCTTACAAAGGGATTTCATTTTTTAAAACTTATTTGAACTCCTGACTTTTTGTGTGTTCAAAATGCACCATTCAAAGCCACATCATCATTTGTCAATCCTTTCTGACTTCATTTGTTATTTTTCATGCATTTACTAATTATTTTGAGCTATAAGACCCTAAAATTGAAAAGCATTTCAAATGAACTCTGAAAAGGTTGAAAGTTGGCATGATATCATGATTTCATCCACATAGCATGTGCAAGAAAGTTGAGAGGGTTACGGCAAAAACTGGATGCACTTCGTGTACAAAACGGACAATCTCTTTCAAAGTATCAGGATTTCATCCGGAAACTCGTCTCTTACAAAGGGATTTCATTTTTTAAACTTTATTTGATCTCCTGACTTTTTGTGTGTTCAAAATGCACCATTCAAAGCCACATCATCATTTTTCAATCCTTTCTGACTTCATTTGTTATTTTTCATGCATTTACTAATTATTTTGAGCTATAAGACCCTAAAATTGAAAAGCATTTCAAATGAACTCTGAAAAGGTTGAAAGTTGGCATGATATCATCATTTCATCCACATAGCATGTGCAAGAAAGTTGAGAGGGTTACGGCAAAAACTGGATGCACTTCGTGTACAAAACGGACAATCTCTTTCAAAGTATCAGGATTTCATCCGGAAACTCGTCTGTTACAAAGGGATTTCATTTTTTAAAACTTATTTAAACTCCTGACTTTTTGTGTGTTCAAAATGCACCATTCAAAGCCACATCATCATTTTTCAATCCTTTCTGACTTCATTTGTTATTTTTCATGCATTTACTAATTATTTTGAGCTATAAGACCCTAAAATTGAAAAGCATTTCAAATGAACTCTGAAAAGGTTGAAAGTTGGCATGATATCATCATTTCATCCACATAGCATGTGCAAGAAAGTTGAGAGGGTTACGGCAAAAACTGGATGCACTTCGTGTACAAAACGGACAATCTGTTTCAAAGTATCAGGATTTCATCCGGAAACTCGTCTGTTAGAAAGGGATTTCATTTTTTAAACCTTATTTGAACTCCTGACTTTTTGTGTGTTCAAAATGCACCATTCAAAGCCACATCATCATTTTTCAATCCTTTCTGACTTCATTTGTTATTTTTCATGCATTTACTAATTATTTTGAGCTATAAGACCCTAAAATTGAGAAGCATTTCAAATGAACTCTGAAAAGGTTGAAAGTTGGCATGATATCATCATTTCATCCACATAGCATGTGCAAGAAAGTTGAGAGGGTTACGGCAAAAACTGGATGCACTTCGTGTACAAAACGGACAATCTCTTTCAAAGTATCAGGATTTCATCCGGAAACTCGTCTGTTACAAAGGGATTTCATTTTTTAAACCTTATTTGAACTCCTGACTTTTTGTGTGTTCAAAATGCACCATTCAAAGCCACATCATCATTTTTCAATCCTTTCTGACTTCATTTGTTATTTTTCATGCATTTACTAATTATTTTCAGCTATAAGACCCTAAAATTGAAAAGCATTTCAAATGAACTCTGAAAAGGTTGAAAGTTGGCATGATATCATCATTTCATCCACATAGCATGTGCAAGAAAGTTGAGAGGGTTACGGCAAAAACTAGATGCACTTCGTGTACAAAACGGACAATCTCTTTCAAAGTATCAGGATTTCATCCGGAAACTCGTCTGTTACAAAGGGATTTCATTTTTTAAAACTTATTTGAACTCCTGACTTTTTGTGTGTTCAAATTGCACCATTCAAAGCCACATCATCATTTTTCAATCCTTTCTGACTTCATTTGTTATTTTTCATGCATTTACTAATTATTTTGAGCTATAAGACCCTAAAATTGAAAAGCATTTCAAATGAACTCTGAAAAGGTTGAAAGTTGGCATGATATCATCATTTCATCCACACAGCATGTGCAAGTAAGTTGAGAGGGTTACGGCAAAAACTAGATGCACTTCGTGTTACAAAGGGATTTCATTTTTTGAAAACTTATTTGAACTCCTGACTTTTTGTGTGTTCAAAATGCACCATTCAAAGCCAAATCATCATTTTTCAATCCTTTCTGACTTCATTTTTTATTTTTCATGCATTTACAAATTATTTTGAGCTATTAGACCCTAAAATTGAAAAGCATTTCAAATGAACTCTGAAAAGGTTGAAAGTTGGCATGATATCATCATTTCATCCACATAGCATGTGCAAGAAAGTTGAGAGGGTTACGGCAAAAACTAGATGCACTTCGTGTACAAAACGGACAATCTCTTTCAAAGTATGAGGATTTCATCCGGAAACTCCTCTGTTACAAAGGGATTTCATTTTTGAAAACTTATTTGAACTCCTGACTTTTTGTATGTTCAAATTGCACCATTCAAAGCCACATCATCATTTTTCAATCCTTTCTGACTTCATTTGTTATTTTTCATGCATTTACTAATTGGTTTGAGCTATAAGACCCTAAAATTGAAAAGCATTTCAAATGAACTCTGAAAAGGTTGAAAGTTGGCATGATATCATCATTTCATCCACACAGCATGTGCAAGTAAGTTGAGAGGGTTACGGCAAAAACTGGATGCACTTCGTGTACAAAACGGACAATCTCTTTCAAAGTATCAGGATTTCATCCGGAAACTCGTCTGTTACAAAGGGATTTCATTTTTTAAAACTTATTTGAACTCCTGACTTTTTGTGTGTTCAAACTGCACCATTCAAAGCCACATCATCATTTTTCAATCCTTTCTGACTTCATTTTTTATTTTTCATGCATTTACTAATTATTTTGAGCTATTAGACCCTAAAATTGAAAAGCATTTCAAATGAACTCTGAAAAGGTTGAAAGTTGGCATGATATCATCATTTCATCCACACAGCATGTGCAAGTAAGTTGAGAGGGTTACGGAAAAAACTGGATGCACTTCGTGTACAAAACGGACAATCTCTTTCAAAGTATCAGGATTTCATCCGGAAACTCGTCTGTTACAAAGGGATTTCATTTTTGAAAACATATTTGAACTCTTGACTTTTTGTGTGTTCAAATTGCACCATTCAAAGCCACATCATCATTTTTCAATCCTTTCTGACTTCATTTGTTATTTTTCATGCATTTACTAATTATTTTGAGCTATAAGACCCTAAAATTGAAAAGCATTTCAAATGAACTCTGAAAAGGTTGAAAGTTGGCATGATATCATCATTTAATCCACATAGCATGTGCAAGAAAGTTGAGAGGGTTACGGCAAAAACTGGATGCACTTCGTGTACAAAACGGACAATCTCTTTCAAAGTATCAGGATTTCATCCGGAAACTCGTCTGTTACAAAGGGATTTCATTTTTTGAAACTTACTTGAACTCCTGACTTTTTGTGTGTTCAAAATGCACCATTCAAAGCCACATCATCATTTTTCAATCCTTTCTGACTTCATTTGTTATTTTTCATGCATTTACTAATTATTTTGAGCTATAAGACCCTAAAATTGAAAATCATTTCAAATGAACTCTGAAAAGGTTGAAAGTTGGCATGATATCATCATTTCATCCACATAGCATGTGCAAGAAAGTTGAGAGGGTTACGGCAAAAACTGGATGCACTTCGTGTACAAAACGGACAATCTCTTTCAAAGTATCAGGATTTCATCCGGAAACTCGTCTGTTACAAAGGGATTTCATTTTTTAAACTTATTTGAACTCCTGACTTTGTGTGTGTTCAAAATGCACCATTCAAAGCCACATCATCATTTTTCAATCCTTTCTGACTTCATTTGTTATTTTTCATGCATTTACTAATTATTTTGAGCTATAAGACCCTAAAATTGAAAAGCATTTCAAATGAACTCTGAAAAGGTTGAAAGTTGGCATGATATCATCATTTCATCCACATAGCATGTGCAAGAAAGTTGAGAGGGTTACGGCAAAAACTGGATGCACTTCGTGTACAAAACGGACAATCTCTTTCAAAGTATCAGGATTTCATCCGGAAACTCGTCTGTTACAAAGGGATTTCATTTTTTAAACCTTATTTGAACTCCGACTTTTTGTGTGTTCAAAATGCACCATTCAAAGCCACATCATCATTTTTCAATCCTTTCTGACTTCATTTGTTATTTTTCATGCATTTACTAATTATTTTGAGCTATAAGACCCTAAAATTGAAAAGCATTTCAAATGAACTCTGAAAAGGTTGAAAGTTGGCATGATATCATCATTTCATCCACATAGCATGTGCAAGAAAGTTGAGAGGGTTACGGAGAAAACTAGATGCACTTCGTGTACAAAACGGACAATCTCTTTCAAAGTATCAGGATTTCATCCGGAAACTCGTCTGTTACAAAGGGATTTCATTTTTGAAAACTTATTTGAACTCCTGACTTTTTGTGTGTTCAAAATGCACCATTCAAAGCCACATCATCATTTTTCAATCCTTTCTGACTTCTTTTTTATTTTTCATGCATTTACTAATTATTTTGAGCTATTAGACCCTAAAATTGAAAACATTTCAAATGAACTCTGAAAAGGTTGAAAGTTGGCATGATATCATCATTTCATCCACATAGCATGTGCAAGAAAGTTGAGAGGGTTACGGCAAAAACTAGATGCACTTCGTGTACAAAACGGACAATCTCTTTCAAAGTATCAGGATTTCATCCGGAAACTCGTCTGTTACAAAGGGATTTCATTTTTTAAAACTTATTTGAACTCCTGACTTTTTGTGTGTTCAAATTGCACCATTCAAAGCCACATCATCATTTTTCAATCCTTTCTGACTTCATTTGTTATTTTTCATGCATTTACTAATTATTTTGAGCTATAAGACCCTAAAATTGAAAAGCATTTCAAATGAACTCTGAAAAGGTTGAAAGTTGGCATGATATCATCATTTCACCCACATAGAATGTGCAAGAAAGTTGAGAGGGTTACGGCAAAAACTGGATGCACTTCGTGTACAAAACGGACAATCTCTTTCAAAGTATCAGGATTTCATCCGGAAACTCGTCTGTTACAAAGGGATTTCATTTTTGAAAACTTATTTGAACTCCTGACTTTTTGTGTGTTCAAAATGCACCATTCAAAGCCACATCATCATTTTTCAATCCTTTCTGACTTCATTTTTTATTTTTCATGCATTTACTAATCATTTTGAGCTATTAGACCCTAAAATTGAAAAGCATTTCAAATGAACTCTGAAAAGGTTGAAAGTTGGCATGATATCATCATTTCATCCACACAGCATGTGCAAGTAAGTTGAGAGGGTTACGACAAAAACTGGATGCACTTCGTGTACAAAACGGACAATCTCTTTCAAAGTATCAGGATTTCATGCGGAAACTCGTCTGTTACAAAGGGATTTCATGTTTTAAAACTTATTTGAACTCCTGACTTTTTGTGTGTTCAAAATGCACCATTCAAAGCCACATCATCATTTTTCAATCCTTTCTGACTTCATTTTTTATTTTTCATGCATTTACTAATTATTTTGAGCTATTAGACCCTAAAATTGATAAGCATTTCAAATGAACTCTGAAAAGGTTGAAAGTTGGCATGATATCATCATTTCATCCACACAGCATGTGCAAGTAAGTTGAGAGGGTTACGGCAAAAACTGGATGCACTTCGTGTACAAAACGGACAATCTCTTTCAAAGTATCAGGATTTCATGCGGAAACTCGTCTGTTACAAAGGGATTTCATTTTTTAAAACTTATTTGAACTCCTGACTTTTTGTGTGTTCAAAATGCACCATTCAAAGCCACATCATCATTTTTCAATCCTTTCTGACTTCATTTGTTATTTTTCATGCATTTACTAATTATTTTGAGCTATAAGACGCTAAAATTGAAAAGCATTTCAAATGAACTCTGAAAAGGTTGAAAGTTGGCATGATATCATCATTTCATCCACATAGCATGTGCAAGAAAGTTGAGAGGGTTACGGCAAAAACTGGATGCACTTCGTGTACAAAACGGACAATCTCTTTCAAAGTATCAGGATTTCATCCGGAAACTCGTCTGTTACAAAGGGATTTCATTTTTTGAAAACTTATTTGAACTCCTGACTTTTTGTGTGTTCAAAATGCACCATTCAAAGCCACATCATCATTTTTCAATCCTTTCTGACTTCATTTTTTATTTTTCATG
>NW_025233768.1:6011-7735 GCF_018294505.1 Triticum aestivum | reverse complement strand
CCCTCTCTAATAATTACGTTTGTTGTGTTCGGCCTAAACTTGGTCAAACTTTACAAAGTTTGACTTCAATCAAATCTAATATGCGGCGCAAATAAAAATGGAGGGGTACTACGTCCATCCGGGTTTTAGTCCACCTCATTTTTCCAATCAAAGTTTATAGCTGGACAAATACAATTACAGGGGAGCTGGAGACAAAGTTGTGAGAAGGCTTAGAAATCAATACAAAACGTATGCTCTTAGTACCAACGTCGATCCTTCTTCGAGGAAACATTTGGTTCATAGCCAATTGTGTGATAAAATTGCACCAACATTGAAAGACGACTACGTCTCCAACGCAACCAAGGTGAACTGACGAAGGATATGATCTTTGTGGGTAACAAGCAAAGAGCACTGATGGAAGACAGATTGTTTTTCATTGAAAATCGATCAGCTTCACCAGCCGACGCAACCACGAGGCGCAACCATGAGCATCGATAGGTCATCATGGTGATGCATCATCCATTTGGCATCAAGTTTGGGTGAGGCACCTATGAAGTTCGACAAATCCTCACTGTGGTCTGTTTCTTCTTAGTAATCAAGCTCGAGGAAGGAAGAACCACGTGGCAGAGGACAGTGAGGCGGAACAACAATGGCCATCCAATTTTGTGCAGTTCCACTAAAATTGAGGAAGACATGCCCGGGTATGGAGATATGCATCGATGTTTCCAAAAATATAAAAAAGGGATATAGTGTTGTTACTTTGTTTTACAAGATTAACAACGACAGCTCAATTGCCAATAAGAATTAATGAAAGTACACCAACAAATAGAAGCATCATGATTATCTTGATGGCAACTAAACCAGGATACCCGAGAAAAAAAGCATTTCTTCATTTAACTAGTGATAGTATTAGATTAGCAGCAGCAATAGGAGCATATGGACAATGACCGCACAACCACCTTTCAGCTTTTGTCGAAACAACATGTATACCTCCACCGAGGCATAAATCAGGACAACTTTTCGAGAGGCATTTCCTCTATAATAGTAGGTGATGTTGGACCAGCCGACGAACCCTAGCTACTATACATGGGGAGCTGGGGAGTAGTCGCATAGAAGAAAACCCGCATGCAGCTTTAGGTGGGCGGGCGGGATCTGCCCACACAACGGCACCGAACAAGGGCGCGAAGGACCTTCGTCCGCGCCAGCGCCGACTCTGCGAGGATGGTGCACATCGGCTTCCTCCATCGCCAACGGCGACAACGTCAACACTGCACCTCCTCACCTCCCGCAGCGGACGGGATTCGGCCGGATATGTGACCACCGGTGAGGAGAGAGATAGAGTGGACACTGTCATCTTGTTTTGATATGGAGAGGGTGAGAGAGCGAGACGTGAGAAACTCTATCAAACAAGAGGCTATAATTGAGTAAAAAATCTCTCCATAGCAGTGGTTTTAAATAGAATACGCGCGTTCCTGGAAAAAAGAAATGAAAACTAGCGGACAATTTTTTAACGTACCAAGAAAGAAAACTCGATGAAAAACATGCCCCGCTTCCAGGTCGCGAGAGTCGTCGCGCACACACACATAGACATAGACATGCATATCCGTGTTTACGTAAAATTCCATTTCCATCTCCATCTCCAATCATATTTGTCCAACTGGCACATTATTTACGTTGCTATAATTACATACGCAGCAATATTAACGTACATCATCTCTTGTTTGCAGGCATCCGGACCGCCGCCA
>NW_025233768.1:3685-6001 GCF_018294505.1 Triticum aestivum | reverse complement strand
AAATAAAAATGGAGGGGTACTACGTCCATCCGGGTTTTAGTCCACCTCATTTTTCCAATCAAAGTTTATAGCTGGACAAATACAATTACAGGGGAGCTGGAGACAAAGTTGTGAGAAGGCTTAGAAATCAATACAAAACGTATGCTCTTAGTACCAACGTCGATCCTTCTTCGAGGAAACATTTGGTTCATAGCCAATTGTGTGATAAAATTGCACCAACATTGAAAGACGACTACGTCTCCAACGCAACCAAGGTGAACTGACGAAGGATATGATCTTTGTGGGTAACAAGCAAAGAGCACTGATGGAAGACAGATTGTTTTTCATTGAAAATCGATCAGCTTCACCAGCCGACGCAACCATGAGGCGCAACCATGAGCATCGATAGGTCATCATGGTGATGCATCATCCATTTGGCATCAAGTTTGGGTGAGGCACCTATGAAGTTCGACAAATCCTCACTGTGGTCTGTTTCTTCTTAGTAATCAAGCTCGAGGAAGGAAGAACCACGTGGCAGAGGACAGTGAGGCGGAACAACAATGGCCATCCAATTTTGTGCAGTTCCACTAAAATTGAGGAAGACATGCCCGGGTATGGAGATATGCATCGATGTTTCCAAAAATATAAAAAAGGGATATAGTGTTGTTACTTTGTTTTACAAGATTAACAACGACAGCTCAATTGCCAATAAGAATTAATGAAAGTACACCAACAAATAGAAGCATCATGATTATCTTGATGGGAACTAAACCAGGATACCCGAGAAAAAAAGGATTTCTTCATTTAACTAGTGATAGTATTAGATTAGCAGCAGCAATAGGAGCATATGGACAATGACCGCACAACCACCTTTCAGCTTTTGTCGAAACAACATGTATACCTCCACCGAGGCATAAATCAGGACAACTTTTCGAGAGGCATTTCCTCTATAATAGTAGGTGATGTTGGACCAGCCGACGAACCCTAGCTACTATACATGGGGAGCTGGGGAGTAGTCGCATAGAAGAAAACCCGCATGCAGCAACCTGGGGAGCTGGACGAGTACAAGAATTTATACCTCAGGTGGGCGAGATGTCGCTTTAGGTGGGCGGGCGGGATCTGCCCACACAACGGCACCGAACAAGGGCGCGAAGGACCTTCGTCCGCGCCAGCGCCGACTCTGCGAGGATGGTGCACATCGGCTTCCTCCATCGCCAACGGCGACAACGTCAACGCTGCACCTCCTCACCTCCCGCAGCGGACGGGATTCGGCCGGATATGTGACCACCGGTGAGGAGAGAGATAGAGTGGACACTGTCATCTTGTTTTGATATGGAGAGGGTGAGAGAGCGAGACGTGAGAAACTCTATCAAACAAGAGGCTATAATTGAGTAAAAAATCTCTCCATAGCAGTGGTTTTAAATAGAATACGCGCGTTCCTGGAAAAAAGAAATGAAAACTAGCGGACAATTTTTTAACGTACCAAGAAAGAAAACTCGATGAAAAACATGCCCCGCTTCCAGGTCGCGAGAGTCGTCGCGCACACACACATAGACATAGACATGCATATCCATGTTTACGTAAAATTCCATTTCCATCTCCATCTCCAATCATATTTGTCCAACTGGCACATTATTTACGTTGCTATAATTACATACGCAGCAATATTGACGTACATCATCTCTTGTTTGCAGGCATCCGGACCGCCGCCACGACCGCTCCTGACCAACCCAAACCCTCTGCATCACCCACGCGTGCTTCCCACCCGAAACGGTCAGTGCTGCATTCATGCCCGGCCAGAGCGGACGCGACCTCTCACTGGCACTGGCATTGAAGCGGCGCACCGGCAGAGAGAGCGTCACCCGCGCCGCTTCCTGGTGCATGCGACTGCTCCGCGTTCAAAGGTCGCAATAGCCGGCCACAACATGCATGTAAAATGTTCTTGGGAGTCCATGCTATAGCTAGCTGTCCTCCCCCAACTCGTCAATCTCTTCCTGTAGAGTAGTGCTAGTACTCCATGGCGCGATCCATCGACAAGCGGGTGGGAAAGTTATCGTATACTCGGTTTGCGGTGAGTGGCATGCCGAGCGACCGTGTGGGTTCGAGCCGTGGAGGAGGGTGAGACATGAACGTGACAGCCGTGATTTAGACGTTGGTTTTGCTCGATGGCGCGATCCAACAAAAAGAAACCTTGGTTTCTCTCCGTTTCCATTTTTCCTCCGGAAAAACAGAAACTTTCCAGTCCATTTTCATTCCTACTCCAAGGTTGCCCTGCTACAACATTCCATCAAATACAAAGGAAAACTAACACACATGCTGATGCATCTCAATGATTCA
>NW_025233768.1:0-3675 GCF_018294505.1 Triticum aestivum | reverse complement strand
CTGCACCTCCTCACCTCCCGCAGCGGACGGGATTCGGCCGGATATGTGACCACCGGTGAGGAGAGAGATAGAGTGGACACTGTCATCTTGTTTTGATATGGAGAGGGTGAGAGAGCGAGACGTGAGAAACTCTATCAAACAAGAGGCTATAATTGAGTAAAAAATCTCTCCATAGCAGTGGTTTTAAATAGAATACGCGCGTTCCTGGAAAAAAGAAATGAAAACTAGCGGACAATTTTTTAACGTACCAAGAAAGAAAACTCGATGAAAAACATGCCCCGCTTCCAGGTCGCGAGAGTCGTCGCGCACACACACATAGACATAGACATGCATATCCGTGTTTACGTAAAATTCCATTTCCATCTCCATCTCCAATCATATTTGTCCAACTGGCACATTATTTACGTTGCTATAATTACATACGCAGCAATATTAACGTACATCATCTCTTGTTTGCAGGCATCCGGACCGCCGCCACGACCGCTCCTGACCAACCCAAACCCTCTGCATCACCCGCGCGTGCTTCCCACCCGAAACGGTCAGTGCTGCATTCATGCCCGGCCAGAGCGGACGCGACCTCTCACTGGCACTGGCATTGAAGCGGCGCACCGGCAGAGAGAGCGTCACCCGCGCCGCTTCCTGGTGCATGCGACTGCTCCGCGTTCAAAGGTCGCAATAGCCGGCCACAACATGCATGTAAAATGTTCTTGGGAGTCCATGCTATAGCTAGCTGTCCTCCCCCAACTCGTCAATCTCTTCCTGTAGAGTAGTGCTAGTACTCCATGGCGCGATCCATCGACAAGCGGGTGGGAAAGTTATCGTATACTCGGTTTGCGGTGAGTGGCATGCCGAGCGACCGTGTGGGTTCGAGCCGTGGAGGAGGGTGAGACATGAACGTGACAGCCGTGATTTAGACGTTGGTTTTGCTCGATGGCGCGATCCAACAAAAAGAAACCTTGGTTTCTCTCCGTTTCCATTTTTCCTCCGGAAAAACAGAAACTTTCCAGTCCATTTTCATTCCTACTCCAAGGTTGCCCTGCTACAACATTCCATCAAATACAAAGGAAAACTAACACACATGCTGATGCATCTCAATGATTCACAGATCATAGCCAATATTTACTTCAGAACTAAAGAAAAAAGTTGTGAGAGCGTGTACGAAAGAAAAACTACTGATGGGTTCACTACGACTTAAACCCTAAACCCTAAACAGTATTTAATTTCCTAGCTAGGTAGAACCTGTCGAAGGAAAGACGGCTGGCACCCTCGGATCATACAGTGCTTTTGTATAGTTCCACTAAAATCAAGCTGAGCATCCCTGATGGCAAAGATATTGAAGAAGTGTGATTAGAATAATAGTACTGGCACTAGTTCATGAGACATAAACTCATCACAAGTAGAAGCCGGTAGAAGTAGAGAAAGATCGACATGGAGATGGAGCTACGTGGGGAGCTGCGGCAGTGGAGCAAGCCGGATCCAAAAGGAAGATGGACACCTGGGATGTCGGACTGTAGCTAGAAGGGTGGTTGGGACGCGACATCGGCCCATACCGCGGTGACCCCCGATTGGGACGCACCGACTGTGGGTTTTCTCCTACGCCGATGTCGACCGCGTCTACGCAGAACATTGTTCCCTTCCTCGAGCTACAGGATCAGGCCGGATATGTGACCAGCAGTGGGGCTACCATCATTCTATGCTTGTGAATAGAGCAACCCAAGCAAGCAGGCTTGTAGCTTAGGCTCCTGCTAGTGTATATATAGTGGTTTTCTTTTTCTCTCCATATCAACCATTTTATATTGCGTACGTGCCATTGAAGACTGAAATGATGGTTGCTTCTTACGACTAACTTACTGTGTGATTTGACTGCTCCTTAGTGGCCCCTACACGTACCCCCCTACGTGTATGCAACAGTGACACGTACACATGGATCCAAAAAACGCGTGCGACGCCCTAATGCATGCATGTCCGAGCACACGATGGAACAAGCACGGTCACGCTCAAGTGCTCAACCTACACGTGCATGCACACACATACTCAGCCAGGGTGAGCTAGTGACCGTATAAAGACCGGAAAATGTATATATTGAGCGCAATGGGCGTATTATGAAGTCCACTGACTGTATTTTTACAAATATACAGTGACAGACAGTGTATTTATCTCGTTTGAAACTAAGCCATATTAACCGAAGAGGAGGCAGTATGGACTAGCATTACTTCGCTGTGTCCCATCAACTTGCCGAACAAGGAGAAGTTTGCAGAATGGGAGAAGCTTGCGCGTGGTGGCTTGTAGGACAAGGAGAAACTTTTGAGTAATATTGTGAACGTGCAACAGTTAATTCGGTGTCAGATTTCCAGAAGCATACACTACTAGTTCGACTTCCCGAAGAGGCAGACAGCCAAGCGCAAAGTAGGATAGTTACTACTTTGATGTGTCCCCTCAACTCACCGAACAAGGAGAAGCTTGCTTACTATTACACCTCTCCCTCGCCCATGCGTGCGGTGGCTTGCAGGACAAGGAGAGGGTTTTGACTACAGCACCCTCTACCTCTCCCTCTCCCTCTCCCTCGCCCTCGCCCTCACGGACGTGCAGCAGTTCAATCGGTGTCAGATTGCCAGAAGCATATTGTACTGTAGTATCATCATTGTTGGACCTTCCGAAGAGGCGAAGAGCCAAGTATGCACTATACTAGTACTAGGAACCGGATGGAGGAGCGTGTGCACTCTTATTATATTTTTAAAATGTGCTAAAGCAATCTTCAACACATTTGGTTCTCTTCGAGGGTTCTCGCATGTGATAATGGAAGTTGATTGCATGGAACACTCGCCACAATTCTCGCTTAATTCTAGCTCATATCCTATTACAAATAGGAGCGCTCAGTAATATTTCCTGTTTTTTTTTGTTATTCAGCATGTAAACAGGTCAGCAAACCTTGCGACGCATCTTTGTGCGAACCGTGCTTGCTGCACTTTGAATGTGGCCGAGAGCTGGCTTGATGAAACACCTCGCTTCCTACTTCTTTTCTTGTGGGATAACTCGCTTCCTCGTGACCAGTGTCTTGGCTGATCGTCCTAAGAATGCTTATATATGAATAAAGCTCTCTCATTTGCCCGCAAAAAAGATTAAGCCATATTAACCAGAAAGGAGGGAGTATGGACTAGCACTACTATTTGGTGTGTCCCGTCAAGTCGCAGAACAAGGAGAAGCTTGCAGGACAAGGTGAAGCTCGCTTACACCTTTTGACTAATCCAACCTACGCTCGGTGGACAGGCATCAGTCCATTCGGTGTCAGATTGTCAGAGGCATACACTGTAGTACCCAACATGCGGAGTACCATCATTGTTCGACTTCACGAAGAGGCGAAGAGCCAAGCGCAAGGTTTAGTAGTACGACTAGTACCACTACTAGAACCGCATGGTGGAGCGTCTGTACTCTTATTTATTTTAATCTCTGATAAAGTACACGTTTATTCAGGAGAAGGGCGGAAAACGGCAGCCCAACATGTAATGATGATATCGATCAACCAACCATGCTCGAATATATCTTGTCCTCCGTGCGAGCCCGTCTGTGTGTACTCGCTCCTCATCTCTCTCAAGGAATGGCAGATTGGCCATTTTGCCGTCAATTGAGATCGGTTTGCTCACACTCCTGTCCCACATGTCAGTGATATGCCAAGAC
>NW_025233767.1:0-7735 GCF_018294505.1 Triticum aestivum | reverse complement strand
CTCGGTGACTAACTAGGCTTGCCTTACAAAACAAGTCATACACATATGGCGGTTCATCATCTTGGGCCTCAAGTGACCTCTGGGTCTTGGGTCGTCAATGAGCTTGTATGAGCCGCCATCTTCATTGATAAATCGCTAGTGGTATGACCCGGCCCCTCCTGGGCAGTTCATATCCAGTAGTCATATCCCCAACATTAGGCCCCAGGTTGATCTGAACTTGTTCATACCAATCTTCAATACCTGACTGTCAAAATCTTGCATCGCTTGTTTGATAAACCTTGCTGTAACCCGCCATGACGTTAGCTCACAGAATCTTCTTAAACCGCCATGACGTCATTTCACATTAATTTCGCACGAGGCCCAAAACATCTTAACTGATCCTTATCTTAATGAGCATCTCGAAAACCGAGGCGTCCATATAGCCACATGATGATTTCAGCCTCCTTGATTCCCGCGCATGCCTTGTATCCACCCCCTTATAAATAGGGATAGGGGTCTTTATCATTTTCCCCCTCGCTTCCAAGTCTTCGTCTTCCTCCTTCGCACAGCCGCACCTGCGCTCGAGCTCCGCCGTCGTCGACCTCCGTCCGCTGCGTCAACTCAGGCTGCTGCATCGACCTGACCAAAGCAGAGAACGCCAGCGCTCCACCGCAGTCCATCTGCAACCGTAAGTGTTCATCTACCTCAGCTTCAGATCTGCATTAGGGTTCGCCTTGTTCACCGGTGTTCTTCACCGTTCTTTGTGTTCTTCAACTCAAGCAGCGTTCAATCTGAATAGGTCCTGAACTTTGTGCGGTAGTGGTTTAGCATTCGTTTTTAACATCAAAATACTTCATCTCCATAGAAAATCCCATCGGAGTACAGAAACTTTTATGCTGCCGCCACCTTAGGTTTTAGAATTTACTATCTTTTCTGAACCGCTATAGATCCAAAGTTATATCTTCAGTCTGTGAAATCTGTTTGTCCATCACTTAGCAAAAATTTCACTGATACATTTGAAACACCACAACTGGCACGGCGGTTTATATCATAAACCGTGATCCACCATATAACACTAGGCCTTGTTTAAACCACCATCATACGTTTCATAACTTGGATGATCCGACAATACTTCTCCGAGCTCGCTTATAATTTAGTTCTGCATAATATACTTGCCTCTTTAACTCTGTCTGGCTTAACAGCAGGATCCTTAATCCGGTAGGTGCCATTAGTCCCCTTTTAACCCGTCAATATGAATATCTACGCACTTCAATGTTCATTTTTCGGCTTAATCTGTTAGCCTGTTTACAGCATTTTGCCTTTGAATCAACGGTCCGGCTTAGTAGCATGATCTTAAGCCGGGAATATTTTTTTCTTTTAGGCCTTCTTCCTCCGAAATGGTCAAGACTGTCACCGCCTGCAACTGGGTCGTTTCCCGGGTCATCGAAGAAGACCTGAACGAATATGTTCAGACTAGTATCCTAGCCAAAAAAGATGTCATCCATCGGAGGGTTCCAGGCAATGAAACTCGTCCTCAGGCCAAGGACGGTGAATTGATTGTCTTTATCGATCACATAGACCCGAGCTTCAGCCCTCCTGGCTCAAAATTCTTCCGCGATGTGCTGCATTTTTTCAAGCTCCATCCATAAGATATCGGACCCAACTCCATTTCAAACATCTGCAATTTCCAAGTATTCTGCGAGGTGTACCTTCAACAAGAGCCCACCGTAGAATTATTCACAGAGTTCTATTACTTAAACCGGCAGAACGAGTTCACAGATGGGCCCAGCCTGGAGCTAGGCGGCATTTCTATACAGCACCGAAAAGAAGCCACCTTCCCAGCTGCCACTCTTCCCAGTCACCCGAAAGAGTAGAACCAGACTTGGTTTTACTGCCAAGATACTTCGCTAGAAGGGGAAAATCCCTTGCCGGGTTACCGCGCCAGCCGACTTAGTAACATACATCATCTTCCAGACCGCATCAGCACAGCAGAACGGAAGAAGTAGATGCCGGTTTTTTCAAAGATCCGGGCCTTGATGGCCAACGGCCTAACCGGAATTGATCTAGTTCGATGCTGGGTCGCCTGGAGAGTCTTGCCTCTAAGCCGTCGGCCCGGCTTAATGTGCGAGTACACCGGCGAGTTAACAGATCCTTAAAGCCACTGTCAGATTGAAATGACTGACGAAGACATCAACAATATGACCAAAACTCTGTTGAATGAGAGCTTGGAAGATTGTAGTCAAGTCGGATTAAATCCTTTCTGAGTTCTGAATAAGCCGCCAACTGTAAGCTCTGACTCCAGTTCATATTTGAATCATGTTTTCATTGGTACTGCATGTTCATACTCATTCAACTTTTACAGGACGATTCACCTTTTTGGACCAAGAAGCTGCAGGATAAACCGGTCAAGAAGACCCGGCCCAAGAGCAAGGCTATAAAAAGCCTGCCAAGAAGAAGACCAAAACCACCAAGTTATTTAACTTGGATGATAATGATGATGATGAGTCGGAGGTAGAACTCGATTCCCTTGGCTCATTTTTTGTACATCTTATTGACAATGACCATGATAACCCACAAGTATAGGGGATCGCAACAGTTTTTGAGGGTAGAGTATTCAACCCAAATTTATTGATTCGACACAAGGGAGCCAAAGAATATTCTCAAGTATTAGCAGTTGAGTTGTCAATTCAACCACACCTGGATAACTTAATATCTGCAGCAAAGTGTTTAGTAGCAAAGTAGTATGGAAGTAACGGTAACGGTAGCAAAAGTAATATTTTTGGGTTTTGTAGTGATTGTAACAGTAGCAACGAAAAAGTAAATAAGCGAAGAACAATATATGAAAAGCTCATAGGCATTGGATCGGTGATCGAGAATTATGCCGGTTGTGGTTCATCATGTAACAGTCATAACATAGGGTGACACAGAACTAGCTCCAATTCATCAATGTAATGTAGGCATGTATTCCTAATATAGTCATACGTGCTTATGGAAAAGAACTTGCATGACATCTTTTTTCCTACCCTCTCGTGGTAGCGGGGTCCTAGTGGAAACTAAGGGATATTAAGGCCTCCTTTTAATAGAGTACCGGACCAAAGCATTAACACATAGTGAATACATGAACTCCTCAAACTACGGTCATCACCGGGAGTGGTCCCGATTATTGTCACTTCGGGGTTGCCGGATCCTAACACATAGTAGGTGACTATAGACTAGCAAGATAGGATCAAGAACTCACATATATTCATGAAAACATAATAGGTTTAGATCTGAAATCATGGCACTTGGGCCCTAGTGACAAGCATTAAGCATAGCAAAGTCATAGCAACATCAATCTCAGAACATAGTGGATACTAGGGATCAAACCCTAACAAAACTAACTCGATTACATGATAAATCTCATCCAACCCATCACCGTCCAGCAAGCCAACGATGGAATTACTCACACACGGCGGTGAGCATCATGAAATTGGTGATGGAGGATGGTTGATGATGACGATGGCGACGGATTCCCCTCTCCGGAGCCCCGAACGGACTCCAGATCAGCCCTCCCGAGAGAGTTTAAGGCTTGGCGGCGGCTCTGTATCGTAAAACGCGATGAATCTTTTTCTCTGATTTTTTTCTCCCCGAACACGAATATATGGAGTTGGAGTTGAGGTCGGTGGAGCTCCAGGGGGCCCACGAGGCAGGGGGCGCGCCCCCCACCCTCGTGCAAAGGGTGTGGGCCCCCTGGCCTTGATTCTTTCGCCAGTATTTTTTATTATTTCCAAAAATAATCTCCGTGAAGTTTCAGGTCATTCCGAGAACTTTTGTTTCTGCACATAAATAACACCATGGCAATTCTGCTGAAAATAGCGTCAGTCCGTGTTAGTTCCATTCAAATCTTGCAAGTTAGAGTCCAAAACAAGGGCAAAAGTGTTTGGAAAAGTAGATACGACGGAGACGTATCAACTCCCCAAGCTTAAACCTTTGCTTGTCCTCAAGCAATTCAGTTGACAAACTGAAAGTGATAAAGAAAAACTTTTACAAACTCTGTTTGCTCTTGTTGTTTTAAATATGTAAAGCCAGCATTCAAGTTTTCAGCAAAGATTATGACTAACCATATTCACACTAACACTTAGGTCTCATGTTTACTCATATCAATGGCATAATCAACTAGCGAGTAATAATAATAAATCTCGGATGACAACACTTTCTCAAAACAATCATGATATGATATAACAAGATGGTATCTCGCTAGCCCTTTCTGAGACCGCAAAACATAAATGCAGAGCACCTTTAAAGATCAAGGACTGACTAAACATTGTAATTCATGGTAAAAGAAATCCAGTCATAGTCATACCCAATATAAATTAATAGTAATGGATGCAAATGACAGCAGTACTCTCCTGCTGGTGCTTTTTAATAAGAGGGTGATGACTCAACATAAAAGTAAATAGATAGGCCCTTCGTAGAGGGAAGCAGGGATTTGTAGAGGTGCCAGAGCTCGGTTTTTGAAATAGAGATAAATAATATTTTGAGCGGCATACTTTCATTGTCAACATAACAACCAAGAGATGGCGATATCTTCCATGCTACACACATTATAGGCGGTTCCCAAACAGAATGGTAAAGTTTATACTCCCCCTCCACCAACAAGCATTAATCCATGGCTTGCTCGAAACAACGAGTGCCTCCAACTAACAACAGTCCCGGGGGAGTTTTGTTTGCAATTATTTTGATTTGATTTGCATAAAGCATGGGACTAGGCATCCCGGTGACCAGCCATTTTCTCGTGAGTGAGGAGCAGAGTCCACTCCTCTTGAGAATAACCCGCCTAACATGGAAGATATGGATAGCCCTAGTTGATACATGAGCTATTCGAGCATACAAAACAAAATTTCATTTGAAGCTTTAGAGTTTGGCACATATAAATTTACTTGGAACGGTAGGTAGATACCGCATATAGGAAGGTATAGTGGACTCATATGGAATAACTTTGGGGTTTAAGGGATTGGATGCACAAGCAGTATTCCCGCTTAGTACAAGTGAAGGCTAGCAAAAGACTGGGAAGCGACCAACTAGAGAGCGACAACAGTCATGAACATGCATTAAAATTAATGAACATTGATTGCAAGCATGAGTAGGATATAATCCACCATGAACATAAATATCGTGAAGGCTATGTTTATTTGTTTCAACTACATGTGTGAACATGTGCCAAGTCAAGTCACTTAAATCATTCAATGGAGGATACCACCCCATCATACCACATCACAACCATTTTAATAGCATGTTGGCATGCAAGGTAAACCATTATAAACTCCTAGCTTATTAAGCATGGCATAAGCAACTATAATCTCTAATTGTCATTGCAAACATGTTTATTCCAAATAGACTGAATCAGGAACGATGAACTAATCATATTTACAAAAACAAGAGAGGTCGAGTTCATACCAGCTTCTCTCATCTCAATCAGTCCATCATATATCGTCATAATTGCCTTTCACTTGCACGACCGAATGATGTGAATAATAATAACAGTGCATGTGCATTGGACTAAGCTGGAATCTGCAAGCATTCAATAAACAGGAGAAGACAAGGCAATATGAGCTCTTGGTTAAATAAACAATAATGCATATAAGAGCCACTTCAACAATTTTATTATGGTCTTCTCCTATCGACCCCCATAAGAAAAGAAAAGAAATAAAACTATTTACACGGGAAATCTCCCAACAAGCAAAAGAAGAACAGGAAATCATTTTGGGTTTTCTTTTAATTACTACTACTACAAGCAAGAAAATAAACTAGCTAAACGCTACAACTAATTTTTTTCTGGTTTTTTCTTAAGGTTTTTCAAACACACAAGAAGAAAGCATAAAAAGGAAAATAAACTAACATGGATGTTACAGTGAAAAAGTATGAGCACCGACAACTAGCAATGAGTGTATGAACATAAATGTAATGTTGGTGGGAAATACGTACTCCCCCAAGCTTAGGCTTTTGGCCTAAGTTGGTCTATTGCCACGGCTGGCCTGGCGGATATCCAAAGCTGTAGCTAGGGTCGTACTGAGATGCAGCAGTTATTGCATCATGGGATGTAGCTTGGAGGCGAGCTATCACAGCCCTCCTCTTATACTCGTTCGCCTCCTCTCTGGTTATAAAATATCTCCCCTTTGCCTGAAAGTCAAAGAAAGTACGAGCAGGGAGAGCGACGTGATAGGTGCGTCGTTTTTCAAAGATTAGTCGATATTGGAGGAACTGATCGTTCCTCTCAACAAACTGATGACGAACCATAGCCTCATAATCTAAATAAGCAGGAGGCAACTCAACATCATCCTCACGTATGGTTACACCAAGAAAATTAGATAAACGGGTTGCATAAATTCCACCAAAGAAATCTTCATTAAATCTATTATTATGCAACCTACGTGCAACAATGGTCCCAAATTATAATGTTTATCTCCTAACACAGCACTCCTGAGAACACTGAGGTCAAGGACACACATGTGACATGCTTCATCCTTACCATTTATGCACCTACCTATGAAGAGAGCAAAATAATGTATAGCAGGAAAATGAATACTCCCTATAGTAGCTTGTGCTATGTCTCTAGATTCCCCCACAGTTATACTAGCAAGAAAATCTCTAAATTCAGATTTGCGAGGTTCACTAGTATTACCCCATTGTGGAAGTTTGCAAGCAGTGGTAAAAATCCTCTAAGTCCATAGTATAAGAATTTTCATAAAGATCAAACAGGACAGTTTGAGAATTGCGTGACGATGAAAATTCAAACCTCCTCACAAAGGAACTAGTGAGATAGTGGTACTGACGGCACTTATCTGCCTCGAAGCTCACAAGATCAGCGTTACGCACATATGCGTTAAATTCTTCCTTGATTCCTGCTTGATCCATGAAGTCCTCTGAAGGCCATTCACAAGCCCGCACTGGAGCGTCCCTTGGTGGTTCATCATCAGCATCGCACATTGCAAGCCTGGGTCCTTGCTTCCTTGAAGAACCACTTTGGTACATTTTCCTAAACATATTTCTTCCTCTGAAAATTTTCTGGAATTTTTAGTAACTTCAAATAAAAGTGAACCAAGCTCAACAAAATTGGTAGCAACTACTCCCACAAGTGCCTAGAGACTATATCATGCATTAGAACTACTTGGAACCATATAAATTTGACATGCAAGCTCAAGAACATGGTCACCTAGGCAGCACAACCTTCCAATGAATAAAGCACTAGAATAAAAACTAATTGGACCATTGGAGGAGTCACATACCAAGGAACAATCCCCAAAGCAGTTTTGTGAGAGGTGCTTTGAGCAAGGAGATCGAAAATCGCATCAAAATGAGCTAGAACTCGTGCTTGAGCTGGTTGGTGATTTTTTTGGGAGGAAGGAGTGTGTGGGTGCAGGAATAAGTGGAGGGGAGCCACCGTGGGCCCACGAGGCAGGGGGCGCGCCCTGGACCCTTGTGTCCAGGTGCCAGCTCCCCCTGATGTGTTCTCAGTGCCAAATATTCTCAAATATTCCAGAAAAAATCATATTTCAATTTCGGGGCATTTGGAGAACTTTTATTTTCGGGGTATTTTTTTATTGCACGGATAATTCAGAAAACAAACAGAAAAATACTATTTTTACTTTATTTCAACTAAATAACATAAAGTAGAAAGAGGGTACAGAAGGTTGTGCTTTCTAACTTCATCCATCTCATGCTCATCAAAAAGGAATCCACTAACAAGGTTGATCAGGTCTTGTTAACAAACTCATTC
>NW_025233766.1:6426-7737 GCF_018294505.1 Triticum aestivum | reverse complement strand
TTCGCCGTGACCCTCTCTACTCTTTTGCACATGCTATGTGGGTGAAATGATGATACCATGCCAAGTTCCAACATTTTCAGAGTTCATTTTGTAGTGATTTTCAATTTCACCGTCATTTAGCTCTCTAAACAAATCGGTAAATGACTGAAAAACAGCAAATGATGTCAGAACATGTTGGAAATTGATGACGTCGCTTTGAATGATGCATAGTGAATGCAAAAATAGGCTGGAGTTCAAAAAAGTTTTAAAAACATTGAAATGCCCGTGTAACAGATGAGTTCTTGTCCGAAACCCTGATACTGCGAAAGAGATTGTCTAGTTTGTACACGAGGTGCGTCTAGTTTTCGCTATGACCCTCTCTACTCTTTTGCACATGCTATGCGGGTGAAATGATGATACCATGCCAAGTTCCAACATTTTCAGATTTCATTTTGTAGTGATTTTCAATTTCACCGTCATTTAGCTCTCTAAACAAATCGGGAAATGACTGAAAAACAGCAAATGATGTCAAAACGCATTGGAACTTGATGCCGTCGCTTTGAATGATGCATACTGAACGCAAAAATATGCTGGAGCTCAAAAAAGTTTAAAAAACATTGAAGTGCCCGTGTAACAGACGAGTTCTCATCCGAAACCCTGATACTCCGAAAGAGATTGTCCAGTTTGTACACGAGGTGCGTCCAGTTTTCGCCGTGACCCTCTCTACTCTTTTGCACATGCTATGCAGGTGAAATTATGATACCATGCCAACTTCCAACATTTTCAGAGTGCATTTTGTAGTGATTTTCGATTTCACCGTCATTTAGCTCTCTAAACAAATCGGTAAATGACTGAAATACAGCAATGATGTCAGAACATGTTGGAATTGATGACGTCGCTTTGAATGATGCATAATAAACACAAAAATAGGCTGGAGTTCAAAAAAGTTTGAAAAACATTGAAGTGCCCGTGTAACAGATGAGTTCTCTTCCGAAACCCTGATACTCTGAAAGAGATTGTCCAGTTTGTACACGAGGTGCGTCCAGTTTTCGCCGTGACCCTCTCTACTCTTTTGCACATGCTATGCGGGTGAAATGATGATACCATGCCAAGTTCCAACATTTTCAGAGTTCATTTTGTAGTGATTTTCAATTTCACCGTCATTTAGCTCTCTAAACAAATTGGTAAATGACTGAAAAATAGCAAATGATGTCAGAACGTGTTGGAAATTGATGACGTCGCTTTGAATGATGGATACGGAACGCAAAAATAGGCTGGAGTTCAAAAAAGTTTAAAAAACATTGAAGTGCCCTGTAACAGATGAGTTCTCGT
>NW_025233766.1:0-691 GCF_018294505.1 Triticum aestivum | reverse complement strand
TGTCCAGTTTGTACACGAGGTGCGTCCAGTTTTTGCCGTGACCCTCTCTACTCTTTTGCACATGCTATGCGGGTGAAATTATGATACCATGCCAACTTCCAACATTTTCAGAGTTCATTTTGTAGTGCTTTTCGATTTCACCGTCATTTAGCTCTCTAAACAAATCGGTAAATGACTGAAAAACAGCAAATAATGTCAGAACGTGTTGGAATTGATGACGTCGCTTCGAATTATGCATAATGAACACAAAAATAGGCTAGAGTTCAAAAAAGTTTGAAAACATTGAAGTGCCCGTGTAACAGATGAGTTCTTGTCCGAAACCCTGATACTGTGAAAGAGATTGTCCAGTTTGTACACGAGGTGCGTCCAGTTTTCGCCGTGACCCTCTCTACTCTTTTGCACATGCTATGCGGGTGAAATGATGATACCATGCCAAGCTCCAACATTTTCAGAGTTCATTTTGTAGTGATTTTCAATTTCACCATCATTTAGCTCTCTAAACAAATCGGTAAATGACTGAAAAACAGCAAATGATGTCAGAACGTGTTGGAAATTGATGACGTCGCTTTGAATGATGCATACTGAACGCAAAAATAGGCTGGAGCTCAAAAAAGTTTAAAAAACATTGAAGTGCCCGTCTAACAGACGAGTTCTCGTCCGAAACCCTGATACTCCGAAAGAGATTGTCCAG
>NW_025233765.1:5758-7737 GCF_018294505.1 Triticum aestivum | reverse complement strand
TCTTAACTACCATAAAGTCTACTTAATTACAGACCGTTGCAGTGCAGAGTGCTTCTTGACCTTCTGGTGGTCGAGTGAGCCTTCATGGTCGAGTCCTTCAAGTCCGTCGAGTGAAGTCCTCGTAGGTCGACTGGAAGGTGATCTCTTCTAAGGGTGTCCTTGGGTAGGGTATTTAGATCAGGTCTATGACCCTACCCTAGGTACATGACTCCATCAGCAGCTACACGAGAGATGGTTCGCGTGGCCCCAAGGATCCTGATCGAGTCCGCCCGTCACCGCCGCCACATGATGTTCCCTCGAAGCACTCACCGGCCGCCGCTGCCCCGCAGCAGCGTCAGTGGAGAAGCCGGCGCGGGCGTTGCCGCCGCCCTTCAGACAGGCGGCATCCCAGGCAGCGGCATGGAGGGAGGAGGCGTGAGAGGGGGCTCGAGGCAGACGATGGGTGGGTGTGAGCACTTCGGTGCGCCCCAGCGTCGCCACACGGGAATAGAGATGGGATGACTTCTAGCTAGAATTGTATTAACCGGAAACTTGATACATGTGTGAATACATAGACAAACATAGTGTCACTAGTATGCCTCTACTTGACTAGCTCATGAATCAAAGATGGTTAAGTTTCCTAGCCATGGACATGAGTTGTCATTTGGTTAACGGGGTCACATCATTAGGAGAATGATGTGATTGACTTGACCCATTCCGTTAGCATAGCACTTGATCATTTAGTATGTTGCTATTTCTTTCTTCATGAGTTATACATGTTCCTATGACTATGAGATTATGCAACTCCCGTTTACCGGAGGAACACTTTGTGTGCTACCAAACGTCACAACGTAACTGGGTGATTATAAAGGAGCTCTACAGGTGTCTCCGAAGGTACTTGTTGAGTTGGCATATTTCGAGATTAGGATTTGTCACTCCGATTGTCGGAGAGGTATCTCTGGGCCCTCTCGGTAATGCACATCACTATAAGCCTTGCAAGCAATGTAGCTAATGAGTTAGTTACGGAATGATGCATTACATAACGAGTAAAGAGACTTGCCGGTAACGAGATTGAACTAGGTATTGGGATACCGACGATCGAATCTCGGGCAAGTAACATACCGATGACAAAGGGAACAACGTATGTTGTTATGCGGTTTGACCGATAAAAATCTTCATAGAATATGTGGGAGCCAATATGAGCATCCAGGATCCGCTATTGGTTATTGACCGGAAACGTGTTTCGGTCATGTCTACATAGTTCTCGAACCTGTAGGGTCCGCACGCTTAAGGTTTCGATTACAGTTTTATTATGAGTTTATGAGTTTTGATGTACCGAAGGAGTTCGGAGTCCCGGATGAGATCGGGGACATGACGAGGAGTCTCGAAATGGTCGAGACATAAAGATCGATATATTGGACGACTATATTCGGACATCGGAAAGGTTCCGAGTGGTTCGGGTATTTTCGGAGTACCAGGGAGTTACGGAATACGGGGAAAGAAGTATATGGGCCTTATTGGGCTTTAGGGGAGAGAAAGAGGCAGGCCGCGCGCCCCTCCAATGAGTAGTCCGAATTGGACTAGGGGGAGGGGTGGCGCCCCCTCCTTCCTTCTCTTCCCTCTCCCCCTTCCTTGTCTCCTACTCCTACTACATGGAAGGGGAGGAATCCTACTCCCGGTGGGAGTAGGACTCCTCCAGGGCGAGCCATAGGGTCCGGCCCTCTCCCCCTCCTCCACTCCTTTATATACGGGGGCAGGGGGACACCTCTAGACACAACAACAATTGATCCCTTGATCTCTTAGCCGTGTGCGGTGCCCCCCTCCACCATAGTCCTCCTCGATAATATTGTAGCGGTGCATAGGCGAAGCCCTGCGACGGTAGAACGTCAAGATCGTCACCACGCTATCGTGCTGACGGAACTCTCCCTCGACACTCGGCTAGATCGGAGTTCGAGGGACATCATCGAGCTGAACGTGTGCTGAACTCGGAGGTGCCGTGC
>NW_025233765.1:1542-1846 GCF_018294505.1 Triticum aestivum | reverse complement strand
CTTTCTTAGACCCGTATTCTAGGTGAAGTCATTCCTTTTCTGTAAACAGTCTGTGCGACTCATGTATTATGAACTGTTTTTAATATATGATGAACATTTTAAAAATAGATGGTGAAATGTTTTTAAACATACGATGAATATTTCTATATACGGTGAATATTTTTAAAATACATTTAACATCTTTTTAGATGCATTGAATTTTTTTGAAAACACACTCAACATTTTCTATAAAAAATTAAGTAGGGTCTTATATCGTTTCAGAAACACCAACAAAGTCCAACAACTTTATAATGTTTTAGAAAAA
>NW_025233765.1:0-1165 GCF_018294505.1 Triticum aestivum | reverse complement strand
CCATATTCAAGGTTAAGTCATTCCTTTTCTGTAAACAGTCTGTCCGACTCATGTTTTATGAACCCTTTTTAATATGGTATGAACATTTTAAAAATAGGTGGTGAAATATTTTTAACATACGATGAATATTTTTATATACGGTGAATATTTTTAAAATACATTTAACATCTTTTTAGATGCATTGAAATTTTTTGAATACACACTCAACATTTTCTATAAAAAATTAAGTAGGGTCTTACACCGTTTCAGAAACACCAACAAAGTCCAACAACTTTATAATGTTTTAAAAAAAGACGTCAAGCAAATATGTGCTTTGATGCGAAGCAAATTTGTGAGAGAGAGGGAGGGAGGGAGAGGGAGTGAGGGAGAGGGAGAGGGAGGGGGAGAGGGGGAGGGACAGGGAGAGGGAGATGGCCTTGCCGCCATCTTAACCTCTGCCCCTGTTTTGTTAATTGGCCAGGCATGGTTGCACATCAGTTGTGCTTGCCTTCTTGCCGTCCTCATTGCTGCCATCCATGCCTTGTGTGTCTGTCTTGTTCGGATGTATGGCTAGTAGCTCGCTTCTTACTACATACCATGGCGGCCTTAATTAGATGTTATCTCAGATGCTTTCTTAGACCCATATTCATTGTGAAGTCATTCCTTTTCTGTAAACAGTCTGTGCGACTCATGTATTATGAACTGTTTTTAATATATGATGAACATTTTAAAAATAGATGGTGAAGTGTTATTAAACATACGTTGAATTTTTTTATATATGGTGAATATTTTTAAAATACATTTAACATCTTTTTAGATGCATTGAAATTTTTTGAATACACACTCAACATGTTCTATAAAAAATTAAGTAGGGTCTTATATCGTTTCAGAAACACCAACAAAGTACAACAACTTTATAATGTTTTATAAAAAGAAAGACGTCAAGCAAATATGTGCTTTGATGCGAAGCAAATTTGAGAGAGAGAGAGATAGAGGGAGGGAGAGGGAGAGAGGGAGAGGGAGAGAGGAAGAGGGAGAGTGGGAGGGAGAGGGAGAGGGAGATGGCCTTGCCGCCATCTTAACCTCTGCCCCTGTTTTGTTAATTGACCAGGCATGGCTGCACATCAGCTGTGCTTGCCTTCTTGCCGTCCTCATTGCTACCATCCATGCCTTGTGTGTCTGTCTT
>NW_025233764.1:7124-7738 GCF_018294505.1 Triticum aestivum | reverse complement strand
GGTGAAATGATGATAACATGCCAAGTTCCAACATTTTCAGAGTTCATTTTGTAGTGATTTTCAATTTCACGTTCATTAGGTCTCCAAACAAATCGGTAAATTACTGAAAAACAGCAAATGATGTCAGAACGTGTTGGAAATTGATGACGTCGCGTTGAATGCTGCATACTGAACGCAAAAATAGTCTGGAGTACAAATAAGTTTAAAAAACATTGAAGTGCCGTGTAACAGACGAGTTCTCGTCCGAAACCCTGATACTCCGAAAGAGATTGTCCAGTTTGTACACGAAGTGCGTCCAGTTTTTGCCGTGACCCACTCTACTCTTTTGCACAAGCTATGCGGGTGAAATGATGATACCATGCCAAGTTCCAACATTTTCAGAGTTCATTTTGTAGTGATTTTCAATTTCACGGTCATTTAGCTCTCTAAACAAATCGGTAAATGACTGAAAAACAGCAAATGAAGTCAGAACGTGTGGGAAATTGATGACGTCGCTTTGAATGCTGCATACTGAACGCAAAAATAGTGTGGAGTTCAAATAAGTTTAAAAAACATTGAAGTGCCCGTGTAACAGATGAGTTCTCGTCCGAAACCCTGATACTCCGAAAGAGATT
>NW_025233764.1:6096-7114 GCF_018294505.1 Triticum aestivum | reverse complement strand
GTGTTGGAAATTGATGACGTCGCTTTGAATGCTGCATACTGAACGCAAAAATAGTCTGGAGTTCAAATAAGTTTAAAGAACATTGAAGTGCCCGTGTAACAGATGAGTTCTCGTCCGAAACCCTGATACTCCGAAAGAGATTGTCCAGTTTGTGCACGAAGTGCGTCCAGTTTTTGTCGTGACCTTCTCTACTCTTTTGCACATGCTATGCGGGTGAAATGATGATACCATGCCAAGTTCCAAAATTTTCAGAGTTCATTTTGTAGTGATTTTCAATTTCACGGTCATTTAGCTCTCTAAACAAATCGGTAAATGACTGAAAAACAGCAAATGATGTCAGAACGTGTTGGAAATTGATGACGTCGCTTTGAATGCTGCATACTGAACGCAAAAATAGTGTGGAGTTCAAATAAGTTTAAAAAACATTGAAGTGCCCGTGTAACAGATGAGTTCTTGTCCGAAACCCTGATACTCCGAAAGAGATTGTCCAGTTTGTACACGAAGTGCATCCAGTTTTTGCCGTGACTCCTCCCTACTCTTTTGCACATGCTATGCGGGTGAAATGATGATACCATTCGAAGTTCCAATATTTTCAGAGTTCATTTTGTAGTGATTTTCAATTTCACGGTCATTTAGCTCTCTAAACAAATCGGTAAATCACTGAAAAACAGCAAATGATGTCAGAACGTGTTGGAAATTGATGACGTCGCTTTGAATGCTGCATACTGAACGCAAAAATAGTCTGGAGTTCAAATAAGTTTAAAAAACATTGAAGTACCCGTGTAACAGATGAGTTCTCGTCCGAAACCCTGATACTCCGAAAGAGATTGTCCAGTTTGTACACGAAGTGCGTCCAGTTTTTGCCGCGACCCTCTCTACTCTTTTGCACATGCTATGCGGGTGAAATGATGATACCATGCCATGTTCCAACATTTTCAGAGTTAATTTTGTAGTGATTTTCAATTTCACGGTCATTTAGTTCCCTAAACAAATCGGTAAATGACTGAAAAACAGCAAA
>NW_025233764.1:3931-5240 GCF_018294505.1 Triticum aestivum | reverse complement strand
TCAAATAAGTTTAAAAAACATTGAAGTGCCCGTGTAACAGATGAGTTCTCGTCCGAAACCCTGATACTCCGAAAGAGATTGTCCAGTTTGTACACGAAGTGCGTCCAGTTTTTGCCGTGACCCTCTCTACTCTTTTGCACATGCTATGCGGGTGAAATGATGATACCATGCCGAGTTCCAACATTTTCAGAGTTCATTTTGTAGTGATTTTCAATTTCACGGTCATTTAGCTCTCTAAACAAATCAGTAAATGACCGAAAAACAGCAAATGATGTCAGAACGTTTTGGAAATTGATGACGTCGCTTTGAATGCTGCATACTGAACGCAAAAATAGTCTGGAGTTCAAATAAGTTTAAAAAACATTGAAGTGCCCGTGTAACAGATGAGTTCTCGTCCGAAACCCTGATACTCCGAAAGAGATTGTCTAGTTTGTACACGAAGTGCGTCCAGTTTTTGCCGTGATTTCTCTACTCTTTTGCACATGCTATGCGGGTGAAATGATGATACCATGCCAAGTTCCAAGATTTTCAGAGTTCATTTTGTAGTGATTTTCAATTTCACGGTCATTTAGCTCTCTAAACAAATCGGTAAATGACTGAAAAACAACAAATGATGTCAGAACGTGTTGGAAATTGATGATGTCGCTTTGAATGCTGCATACTGAACGCCAAAATAGTCTGGAGTTCAAATAAGTTCAAAAATCATTGAAGTGCCCGTGTAACAGATGAGTTCTCGTCCGAAACCCTGATACTCCGAAAGAGATTGTCCAGTTTGTACACGAAGTGCATCCAGTTTTTGCCGTGACCCCTCCCTACTCTTTTGCACATGCTATGCGGGTGAAATGATGATACCATGCCAAGTTCCAATGTTCTCAGAGTTCATTTTGTAGTGATTTTCAATTTCACGGTCATTTAGCTCTCTAAACAAATCGGTAAATGACTGAAAAACAACAAATGATGTCAGAACGTGTTGGAAATTGATGACGTCGCTTTGAATGCTGCATACTGAACGCAAAAATAGTCTGGAGTTCAAATAAGTTTAAAAAACATTGAAGTTCCCGTGTAACAGATGAGTTCTCGTCCGAAACCCTTATACTCCGAAAGAGATTGTCTAGTTTGTACACGAAGTGCGTCCAGTTTTTGCCATGACTCTCTCTACTCTTTTGCACATGCTATGCGAGTGAAATGATGATACCATGCCAAGTTCCAACATTTTCAGAGTTCATTTTTTAGTGATTCTCAATTTCACGGTCATTTAGCTCTCTAAACAAATCGGTAAATGACTGAAAAACAGCAAATGATGTCAGAA